>NW_024423343.1:81647447-81687092 GCF_017311325.1 Ursus maritimus | reverse complement strand
GGATATTATACTTTGTATCAGTCAGAATGCTGTGAAAGGTTAATGAAGGGTATAAAATCTCTAGCATGCATTTGGCTACTTAAACCTGGTCCCACTGTGTCTCCATCCTTTGTAACTGGGCTCTATGCTCAAGTACTGATAATGATTTAGATATTTGTCATATCTTATCTGTCATCATTAGTACAATCTAGGAAGCTACCAACTCTTAAGCATCATCCCTATTGTCTTAAGAGGAATAATCCATCTTTCAATAGAATGATAGACAGTATTTCTATGAAAAAATGGAAATTGACCTTGGCTAACTGAATGCAAAGAAGAGTTATATAAACTTACATCTCTCATGATTAAAAATCTACTGAACATTTTAAATTTTAAAACACTTCTAAAATATATTCACTGCTTCATTTAAATATGATTATGGCTTGTTTAATAGAGTAAAATTCTTTTAAAGGATCCCATTTATTAGGACTTCCTGTGTGATTCATTTAAAAGTCTAGAATCATGATTCAGTTTCCCAGATTGTGTTCTTGGTACTATTCAGTGAGTTTCTTGGGTAATATTTTCAAGGGTGGGGGGTAGCTGCCTATGTAAACTGAACAACTCCATGTTTCCTATGTGATTGATAGTGGAGACGGAGTGTCAGGTTTGAGGAAGTTTCCCATGCTCCTCCATTGTTCATTTTCAGATATGAGCCGAGTTGAATTCCAAACACCAGCAGTTGTAGCTGGTGAAAGTGACCGTGTCAGGGACTCCAGCATGGTTGATGCAGCCTCCCACAGAGATGCTCCAGCCTTAATCTTAGCACGTAAGTGAGGTGACGTGAGAGAAGCCTGGTTGTACTCAAAGCAGTGATGTGAAGAGGTGATGACTATTTTTAGCTTGATTTACTCTTGTTTGTGTTCCTTTCTAGTGTATGCTGATTAAAGTAGAACCTGACCCCTGCTATTGGGGACAACAAAGGAAGGAAGTCACATAATACACTCCCTTTAGTTCTGGAGTGGAGATAAGATTAAACAATAGTAATGCTTTTCACTACTGACATAAAAATAAATGCAAAACATTACCAGGAATGCCACTAATTCAGAGCTTCCCAATCACAGTCCCAATAGAGACACCCATTTCCTCGGACTCGGGAGACTTGCAAATGAAAGGGTCAAAATGGAGTGACGTAAATATTATCTCTATAGAAGGACTTCTAGGTGGAGTTACAGCTCCGGACCATCAGTTTATATGTGAGAAACGGTAATGACATTGAATGATAGCTCTACTATGAAATGTTTTTTCTTTTTCCATTTCAATGTTTTATATTAACTAATAGCGGAAATAGGCATCCAGATGTTGGCATGTATGATATATATGTGTACTTTTATGTGCTAAATGCATTCCTGAACACAATAGGAGAAAGGTCATATGACTTTGAGGGATTGTACACAAAATATATTGCACATAAGAATATAAGAGATATAAATATTAGTATAAAATACGTGTAGGGATTAGGAACACCTTGCTATTCTCTGCACAGTACTTATTTATATTACTGAGTTGTTACTACTCTCTTTAAAAGAGTCTTTTCTATAATTCACTTTCCAGAGTCAATTCCATTTTATTTGTATTTGTTATTTATTCTTTCCCCACGATAGATTTTTGGGCTGAAAGATCATATCATTTCACATCCTTTTTTACCTTCCATTGTCAGAATATTCATTCCTAAAACATTGTTTTTTAAACATCATTTTATTATTTTTAAAGTTGAAATTTTTATTCAACAAAGAAAGTACAATCTAATCATTTTAAATGCAGCTTTTGTCTACCTTGAAGTGATACTGACACTTCTAAAATTTTAGGTCATTTTCTTTCCCTTCTTTGAACTGGCATAAATGTTTAAATAGCTGATCTTACACAAATAAAATAAAAAGGCTGCCTTGACAGGAACCTTTTTTATTTCGTTTCCTTTTTTTTTTTTTTTTCACTTTCCTTTTTTACCTAGCAGGATATACCTTATTAAGATGATTATGCAGTTTTCCTCCAATACCTCTACTTTCAGCACATTGTTTTCTTTGTTATGTTTTTGGCTGATTTTAGTTTCTCACTTTAATATTCATGATATTATCTGCCATCAATGCTAACAATGATAGATACAATTTCTGAAGAATGCTTTAATTTGAAATATATCTTTATTGTTTTTGGTTTGTCATTGATTCTATCAATCTCTTTCTACCCCTGAATTTTGTTTCACATTCTTTAAAAAAATTAAATAATCTCATGCTGTGGTGTAGTTAGGCACTTATTAATAGGTTATATTATATGAGAATACTATTCCATATTTTATTATTTGTTGATTTGAAGCAACACAGCATAGGGAGAGAGATTATGGAATTTGGTGTTTGAATATAAAGTTGGACAACATAAGAAATACTATTGGACTTCAGTTTCCTCATCTGTAAGTGGAGATAACTATACAAACTCTTGAGAATGGTAAGACATAAGTGAGGTTTTGTGTATGACATGCCTAATGTACGGTTTGGTATTCCATGGATGCTTACAAAGAGTAAATATTTGGCCTGTCTCGAAATTTTTCATTATGTACTAATGGAAATGTTTTCAGGAGACAAAGCAAAGATATTTAAAATGTGTTACCAACCAACAGCCTGTTCTTTCTTTCTTTTTTTTTAATTTTCTAGGACAGTTTGCAACTGAATAAAATTATAAAGCTTCGAGTATAAAACAGATATAGAGTTTTTTCCTAAAGTGGATTAATTAAATTTTGTTATTTCAAACTTTGTGATTATCTTCACAAAAATCTTGATTTTGAAAAAATATGCATGTGGTTTTTAAAAATTTCACTATTTCCTTCACTAAATGCGGGTGGCCTCAGCTTAAAGATTTATACAAGGAAGCAGGAGACATGATCCAGAATGTATTTCAAGGAATTTAAATAGGGATATCCAATTAATTAACATCTGTATTCATTTATGCCTAGCTTTACATTGGATGGATTCTATAGTCTATATCCTGCCATGGTTCAGAGCACGAAGCTCTCTCTAACTGGAAAGACGTATGTAAAATAAGCAGTGCAAGAAAGATTGTTCCCTTTACCTCCAAGAAAAACTTTTGGCTTCTTTACTTGAACATTAAACAACAGACATGTAGTTCATTGGCATGAATAACGTGAGTAGGAGGATGAATCTGTAGATATTACAAAATGTTTTATGGTAGGAAAGTACCTTTGATACTTTTCAGCATTTTCATATGATATGTGTAATGTCATGGATATAGACAAGGGAAAACAATGGAAATTAATATCTTTACTGCTTTTTTCCTATTTGAGTGATGCTGTAATGTGGCCACTAAATAAAAGCAGCCACATTGAGGGAAATTTGGGCTTGGGGCTGTGTTTTTTAATATATGGAAATGTCGTAATTTAATAGTCCTCTAATACTAATTACTCTTGTGATATTTTTCCTGAAGTCTCTTTATACAGAGCTAAATTGAACTGGATTACTTCTCCTTCACTCTTTTCTTACCTAGAATCCTCATTTAAACCTGAACACCAGGTATGAGATAAACGTACATTCACACTGACGTTCTATCATGAATATATTATCCCAGGAACCTTCTTGGCTTACCTTTTGCTGTTGAATAACACCACGTTTTATTAAAGATCTGCGAAATGTTCCCTGAGATGTTACATAGCCTGTTCTCTTTAGACAGTAAGTTTTGCAAAATCGTCTTGGCTTTGTATAGGTGATAACAGGAAACAAGAATAATGAGATAAAACCTCTTCTTTCAGGTTTTTTAATTGAGGAACAAATTATTTCATAGTTTCTCATTAGTTATTCCCATGGATTCTAATGACAAGGTGCCAACTTTCACACTTTAAACAGGTTAATTAATCAGGTAGTAATGAAGTTGGGTGATACCTGAGTGTTGGTGTGCCGAATAATCACTGTTCCTAATAATGTGCTTAAATGTCTGTAAACCTGAGACGATAAGTTGAAATTCAGATCTTCTGAGTTCTGCATAAATAAACATGTGCTAGCTAGTGGGAAAACTAATTTTAATTTAGTACTCTAGGTATAATTTTAATTGTTATATAGATAAATAGATACACACATACACATGTATATATATATATGTGTGTGTGTGTGTATACGTGTGTATATATGTGTATATATGTGTGTGTATATCTATCTATGCACACACACGCATATACACATATGTACTTCTTTTTTCATATGGATGCATAAGCATGATTATATTTCAACCTTTACATTTGTCCAATTTGTCCTTCGTTCAGCCAATCCATGAAATTTTATGTTTTAATCTCATGGTTCAATTGTGATTTCACTTACAAGACCAGGGAAGAATAACATTTTAGGTGAAATTCCACAATATGACAATTTGTAAATGTGTTGAGTGAGATATCATTATCAGGAAGACATCACCAAAGTGTCAATAATCGTACGGACCCTGAGCGTCTACTGCTGAGAAGGATTTCCTGGAGAAGTGTCAGGTTCTTGTCACCTGGATTTCCTTCCTCAACTACCTCAGGAAAGATCAGCATACACAAAAACATGCAATTGATATGCTGAATATCACCCTGCTAATAATCATAAAAGAAGATTATAATAATTTTTTTAAATAAGCAAGTTATTTCTATGCTCCATAATGATCAGGTAGATGGGTCCATCTCTAAGGAAGCAGAAGGCTCCAGATACAAGGCTTGTGTCTTTTCTTATCAAGAAGTGCCTCATCCTGGTGAGGGTGATAATGAATCAAAAATCTGCTTCCTCGGTGTAATAGGTGGAGCACCTACAAGAGCCTGTAACAAAATATTAATGGGATGATAGCATATATAATTCATTCTCAGTGAATTACCATTAAAAAAATAGAAGGTGGGTCAGGGAAGAAAGGGTGTCATTGTACTCAGCTAACTTACTTGAGGCATTTTATTATTTCTTTACTTTTATTGTTGCGTGTGGATGTGTTTTGAAGAGGAAGTTGTTTGTATTTGTTGTGTTTTGACTTGAGCTAAAAACGATTCAGTGTCCCATTTTTCCCTGAATGGCCACATCCTTCAACCAGTCGCTGCCCCATCTATCGAGACAACCTTGAGACCAGGGTTGAGTTACCCACCTTCCAAAAGTACAGCATAACCTAATTAATTCGACTTTAATTTAAGTAATGCAGCAGGTGAAATTCAGCAAATTAGAACTATTAACTGATTGCATTAATGAATATCAATATTAAATAACACATAATCATGGACTTGGGGATTTCAAAACTCTATTTTAAATAAGGACGAGAGTGATAGATTTTCTTATTATGCTTGAGTTTCAACAAAAGTTTTCTAGACTTTATGTGGTCTAATGACTAAATTCTACTCCACTAGGATTTAATGAATGGTGCTTCAGCTGCTGAAGTACCTACATATTTTTCTTCTTATTTACACATTACAATTACAAGCCATGATCTTTATTCATACTTTATTATGGGTAACTGTCAATAATACTCATTGATGGAAGGATAAAATGAGGGAAACAAAACAAAATCTTTCATGATATTCCAAAGGCACAAAATATTATCCAGTTTACTGCCTTCTCCTTAAAGCAGTGTGTGGACGAACCAAAACCCCAAAATGCCCTTAAAGCTTTTGTTTCAAAATGACATGGTTTTGCTAAGTTGTTGTCGAAAGGGGAAAAAAATACAGAAACGTGTATATCATTAGCACAACTGCATTCCATTATTTTCTTTTGCAGAATAAATTACATAAATGGGGTTTGTATTGTTTGCTATACTTCACCCAGAGATTGGGATAATTAAGTTTCAAGAACTGAGATGCCTTAAAACACATTTAATTTAGTAAAATTGGTAAGGAAGCTACTGCAATTAAAAAAAAAAAATAAACAAAAAAGGACAAAAGTTTCCTATGTCTTACTGGGTAATTTAGAGTGAATTTAGACTATGGCATTAGAAGTACAAAAGGTAACTAAAAATGCCATTAAATGAAATGTTCCAAGTCCAAGCAATTTCCTTCTTAACAGAAAGTAAAATGCAAACAGAGATTACTAAAACCCTGCTGTGTTTAATTTAAGTGTATGTAAGCCTTTTACTCACAGTCATTTTGTCTGGAGATAATCACGGGCATCCACAGTGGTCAGGGCTGTGAAGCATGGGTTGTCAAAAGTTGCTCACTCTTTGATTCCACCTTGCTTGTGTCAGCCTGGGTTCACATCAGGCAAGTTCAGCTCATTCATCTTCTGACAGGATGGGATTCTCCTATTTCTGTCTCCATCAA
The DNA here is from genome assembly GCF_017311325.1 of Ursus maritimus. Lineage (NCBI taxonomy): Eukaryota > Metazoa > Chordata > Mammalia > Carnivora > Ursidae > Ursus > Ursus maritimus. Next base: position 81,680,794 of record NW_024423343.1, on the reverse strand, counting down.
TTTGTTTTTGTTGCCTCCAGACTGCTTGCAGCAACATGAGTCTTGTGTGTAACTGCACGTTCACCATTGCAAGGTGACACAATTGGCCATCTAACGGCAGAAAGGTCTCCATAGCTGGGAAAATGTGACTCAATTACATGTATCTTCATCTGGGAATTATTTATGTGCATACACATGGTTTATTTAGTATAAAATTTCAAACGATAAAGCTTGCAAATATAAAATCAACATCTTTAGCACCATTCAAACTGCTAGAAGTATTTGTTATGCTCAGAATCCATTTTGAAAAGCAAGCAAAATCTTGGTAGGGTTTCTCAGAGGTAAAGAAGAGATGTGACTAAACCCATATTTTAAATACACAGAGAATTAAAGAGGTTAATAACCAGGTATATACATAGGATCTGGCTAATAAAACTATTTTTCAATGGAATGATCATTTTTCCCAATTTTTAAAACCATAGTTTGAAGACCCGAAGATGCCATTTATGAAAGACATACCCAAGACTGTTTTGCCATTTCATATTCAGCTCTTGCTAGTAATCTTCAGATGGGGAGAGAATGATGACTGGGTCACTATTTTAACTTTAAAAATTGTACATTGGATATTTATTAAGCACTTAAGTGTGCATGAATCTCTGCTGCCAGTTTATATATGCAAACAAAATGGTTAGAACATGGAGAACTGTAAAATTTCTAGAAAGGGTGTGTGTGCATGTTGTATGTATGTGTGTGTGTGCATACACACATCACCAGTGCATATAAATACCTTCCACAACGTTTCAATAGAAAGAGGAAAGATTCTTAGACATTGGATAGGTCGTTTCTTAACATATGAAACACTCATGAAATGTTACAATGAGCCAGATTGGGGGGGGGGAGTGGGGAGTGGCATGGTATAACTAATAGCCCCTGAAAACATTTAATATGAGCCAGAGCTGGTATAAAGGAAGTCCACATAAGTTGTGAAACAATGTAATTCAACAGGACTTAAAAAAAAAAAAGTATGCGGTCCCCTGAACCTGTGATAGGAAACCGTGAGAGTCACCTGTGCCTTTTAATAGACAACCACAGGACCAGCCAGAGCACTGTTTAGTCTTTGAGCTCACAGGGATTTGGGATGTCATCAGCAAGTCTGGGTTGTGGCCAATAACAAGCAGTTGAGGTGTCCAGGGAAATTTAAAAGCATCCTAATGCCCTCTGTGGTGATGTGACTAAATCATGAAATATTATTTAAAATGTGCAGCTTTCCCTCATTTGTTTTAGGGAGCTCTTTTAAGGAGCCTATCATAATATATGTTGATGAGGTATGTCTATCTGTAACCGTCCTCTACAGACCCGTCACTATAAATAGCGTTAAAAGAGCTTGATATAAATCAGAAATAGCATAGCATCTTAAGGCTTTTGAGATAATCTAGTCTAACCTACTGATACTATCTATGAGGAGGTTAATGCTGGAAGAAGACATGTTCCTTTACCAAGGATATTTGTAGTTGGCAGGGCCATCATATATGACCCCGTGGATTGAGTATTGTGTGATTCTAAGGGGCACTCTCTCTACAGAATGCAATTTCCATTGCACCCCCAGAGTTGTGAAAATTGGCAAAGTTATAAACTTAAACATGAAATAATGCAAACACAAATAGCAAAAACTCTCATGCCCCAATGAGGCAGAATTACATACCAAGCTTGCCTCAGATTCACAACAGGCACAGAGCCCCAGGTGAACTGGAAACTAAGAAAACTGTACCTTTGATGCCTCTGCATTTCCACCATTATGCACGTTCTAACCCTTCCAAACGTAAGTACATCTAAAACAATGGTGTCCCACTCATCAACCTATTGCTTTTCAACTCCAATTCAAGTTCAACGTTTTTGCCTGTTCTGTGGAGGTGGATCTGAGCCCTTTTAAGAGTTTTTCTTGTTGTTATGTTTGTCAGTGTGTGTTTTGTCAGCTGACCAGGTGTCAAGTGTTGTCAGCCGGGTGGCACTGGAAAGAGAAGGCGGGAGGCAAGGTTTCGATCCCTGGTTGCGGTGTGCTTGTTTGCTAGTCTCCCGCGGCACACCTTGCTGCTTCAGCCTGGGCAGCTACTCCAGCTTCTCCGGCACCACCCTTCCCACTGCGTCCTTCTGTCACATTCACACTGCTACATTTACAGCCTCTCCAGCAACCGGATTTAGCCGTGCCCAGCAGCCAGCAGCACCCAGCCCGCAGCGCCCAGAAATTCCCTCCGGCAATTTTGTAGCAGCGTGCCTCTGCGGAGACAATGCCCTTTGAACGTCTTTCCCTCCCAGGCTAAATTATGGATTTCTAGCAAGCTCCTGCAAATTTCACAGGTGCAGCATCACGGGGAATTTTCTGCCATGCAGTGAGCCACAGCCAAATCCTTTCTCAGGAGGGCTTCATCTCAGCCCTAGGGGAAGGAGATTGTGGCTACCGGGCACTGCGTTATATTATACTGTACTTATATTATACATACTGTATATTGTACATGTTGCATATTTATATTTTATTGTTTATCTGCTTTATAGTATCTGTCTTTCTATCATCTATCATTCCTATATCCTTAACTATTCTCTGTACTTCTTACTACCCAATTCCTCATTTTGTCAACTCAGTGATATAGGCAATAATTCCTTATAGTCAACTTTCTCTGTTTAAAATACTGTATAGTTTTGGGGCCCCCGGGTGGCTCAGTTGGTTAAGCGTCCTACTCTTGATTTTGGCTCTGGTCATGATCTCAGGGTCGTGAGATTGAGCTTGTCCCTCTTCTTCCCCCTCTGCCCTCTCCCCACTCCCTGGTGTGGAGTGCACACTCTCTTTCTCTCTCAAATAAATAAATAAAATCTTTAAAAAAATAAAATAAAATACTGTGTAGTTTTTCTTTCATAATTTCACTAATGTTATTATGCAGGTTTTGCTAATTTACAGGTCCAAGAGCATTATACGAAGATTTTGTGTCCCTTGTTCTTTACATTGCTGACTACTACGTCTTCAACATTTTATCCTTTAATTATTTTGATAAAGTGAAATACGCTGAAAATACAATAACTTTTCTAATTAGAGTTTCGGTATGTTTCTAGGTTTGTATGTATGTGTAAATTAATTGCTCGTGCCTTATATCATTTTCTATTGTAGTACAGGTTTTATTTTAAAAATTGTGACAGATTTTTATATACTAAAATATTCAAATCTCATGTTTGCTTAAGTTTTATAGATAGACAGTAAGAGGATATATATAAGTTTTAACATTTTTAAGTTTTTCAGATCATGTTTTTATTCCAGTATGGTTTCTACTTTTCATATGCTGCATGGCAAGACTTTCCATGCTTCAAGTTCATATAAATAGTCACTTTATTTTAAAATTTCTACTATTTTAGGACTTCTATTGTATTAATCCCCATGAAATTAAGTAGGTTTATAGTGGGATCTACCTTTGTTATTTTCCCCAAATACAGCTCCCTGTGTTATACATTAAAAATTATTTTTCTTCACTGAATTGAAAGTCCACTTCAATTATATTTGAAATTATTTAGCTTGTTTCTGTTCCATTAATTATCTTTGTTTCTGTGCCAGTTCACCTGTCCTTCATTATTATAAGTAGCTTTATAATAAAATAATATGTATATTATGTATATTATAATATGTATATAATATAGTACTGGATATGGTGAGTCTTCTTTTCATTAAATGTTTTTGTTTTGTTTTGTTTTGTTTTGTTTTGTTTTGCCAAACCGGTTTTTTTAAATCTATATTTCCTGTTTTTATTCTAATGAACATCAGTGTCATCAGTAAAGCAAGATTTGCTTGTATTTTATCTTTATGTTGAATGGTAATTTCATCAAAATAAAATATCCTTTTAATCTCTTCTCATGCTTCCTGTGAACAATTTGAATGATGATATTGTGAGTCTTGTTTTACATTTGCTTGAATTTTCCTAATAAAGTTTGCTTAGTTTTTTACTTTTAAATATTTTATTATATTTAACATGTTTCTTTTGCCTCTTTTATAAATAACACATTCTTGAATATGATTTTGTGGTTAATTCAACATTCCTTGTTTTCAATAATAAGATTGATTTTATTTCTATGTATTATTATAATGAGTAAAATTGGTCCTATATTTGTCATCACTATTTTATGATTTCTACTTGTTTCTTTATACTATATTTCTGCTAAATGGAATTAGTTGGGTTTTCTAAGTTGTTTTATTTGCTTTTTTCCTCTTTTGTGTGTCAGAATATTTATACGTAGTATTTTAGATTCTGCTGCTAATTCCACTGAAATGTTCAAAGTATTTTAATCCTGTATTTCTTACATATGGACCCTCTTCTCAGAGAATTGTAAATATTTTCACATTTTGAATATAACTTCAGGAAAGACAAGGGCCTTTAATGCAAATCCACACTTTTAAATGTAAGAATCTTTCCTTTTGAGGCTGTCTACTGATAGGTATAAGATAATAAATGCAGCAAGTCATAGCTCCTGCTGCACAAACTAGAAAAAAAAATCTTGTTCTTAAAGCATCATAGGGATGTGTAAATGCAGAGAATTATACAAACTAAATTTCCAGAGAAAGAGAAGCCCATCTTAGATTAGCTGAGATTTCTGGAAGTTCTTTCTCCTCAGAACATTTTCTCCTGGGTCTAAACCAGACTCTGCCATGGGAGGGGGGCAGGAGGAGAGTGGAGCCTTTGATGACCACATGTGATGACATGGAGAGCAGAAATCTCCATCTCCAGACTTAGGGACTATTTTCCCCATGACACATTTTCTGAGTGCTTATTGGCACAGATGTCTGAAGATGTGGGCAAGAAAGGAAGAGTAAAATCATTAAATTAGAACCTCTAAATTCTTTTACATAATATTAAAGACATGTGAAGGAAGGTAAATGTCCCAAATGTTGGTCTTAGAACATAGGACTTTAAAAACTATAGATGGAGGGCCACCTGGGTGGCTCCATCAGTTAAGCGTCTACCTTCAGCTCAGGTCCTGATCCCAGGGTCCTGGGATGGAGCCCCTCATGGCATTGAGCTCCCTGCTCAGTGGGGAGTCTGCTTCTTTGGCTCCCTTTGCCCCTCCCATGACTTGTACTTTTTCTCTGTCTGTCTCTCAAATAAATGAAATCTTTAGAAAAAATTAAAAAATAAAAAATATAGATGGATGGATAGAGAGATAGATATAGGTATAGATATAGATATATATAAAGATATAAAAAATAAAGTAGAAGCATAGAAAATGGAATATTCCCTTAAAAATTTATTTTAAAAATTGAATGAATATTAGGATTAATTAACTCAAAGAGATGTCAACACAAAATAAAAATACTTCAGTTTTGAAGTAGAAAAGCAAAAATAAAACAAGGGGAACAATGACAACAACAAAGATAAAACAGAGCATAAGAGACACGGAAAACAGTCAAATGGTCTAAACCATGTTAATTAGAACACCCAAAAAGGGGAGGAAAAGAGAATGAGTCAAAGCAATATTTTAGGAGATAATGGTAAGAATTCTCCAAAACTGATTAAAAAAAAAAAAAAAACTAAACAAACAAAAAACAGCCTTAAGTTTCAAGAACTCCAATCAGGATAACAACCCGTACTTTAGCCTGGATTTTTCATTACTCTTATTCAAATAAGGTTTTAGAAGAAGTAATTTTGGGAAGGTAAAATAAGAAACTTCAAAAATCTTATTCTCCATTAAAACAAAGAAAACACTGGTGGACATGATCAAAATCAACATTTTCTGAACTCTAGAAATTAATCGAAAGTATACAACCACTCAAGGAGACTTTATTCAAGAAAAGTAGCTGGATCTCAATGAGAACGGTGATATTTCTGGTGTTTTTACATACAGTATCCCCCTTACCCTCTTTACAGGTCCAATGTAGCCTTGAAAATTAGCAACATCAGAGCCACAGTAGCTATGAAAACCAACCACCAGGCAGGACAAGGAGGGAAGGAAGGAAGGGAGGGAGGGAAGAAGGAGGGAAGGGAAGGAGGGCGGGAAACAGTAAAGCAATAATCAATTAACATCATAGCTTCTTGAGGCAGCAATAACAGTTGGGGAATACAAAAAGCTGGCCAAAAAATTTAAAAGGAACGTCTATGGAATGAGATGTCCATAAGATGATTTGAAAAGTTTCACCATATTCCCAAGAATCTAAAAAGCCATGCACATATGCATACCTTTGTCCATTTGTAAATACAGAAATTAATTAGTTTAAATCCAAACTAAATTGTTTCAATTTAAAATATATATAAGACCCAGAGAAACCACTTAGAAAACAAAATAAACAAGGGAATTAAAATGGTACAATAGCAATAACTATTTAAGACAAAATAAGGCAGTGATGACAGAATAGAAAAACAAATAATATATGACATATAGAAGAAAAATAACAAAATGTCAAATGTAAATCATATTTTGTCAGTCATTACATTAAATACAAATGGATTAAATACTCAAATCAAAGGCAGATATTGACAAAATGGATTTTAAAAATCTGAAAAAGTACATTTAAAATTGAAGGATAGAAGTGTGCCTGAGTGGCTCAAGTCATGATCTCAGGGTCCTGGGATTGAGCCCTATGTCAGGCTCTCCACTCAGTGAGAGTCCGCTTCTGCCTCTCCCTCTGTGCTCTCTCTCTCTCACTCTCACTCTCTCTCAAGTAAATAAATAAAATCTTTAAAAAATAATAAAAAAGGATAGAAATAGATATACAATGCATAAAATAGCACTGGAGTGCCTATGTTAATATCAAGCAGAATAGACTCTAGAGAAAAAAAATGTCACTAGATATAAGGAAGAACATTTTATAATGATAAAGGGATCAATGCATAGGCAGAAAACTCAAAGCAAAAACTGACAAAAAAGAGGAGAGAAATAGACAACTCAAAATAAAAGTTGGAGACTTCCATACCCCTGATTTGACAGAAATAAAAAGAGTATTCAAACTCATGGAAGCAAAGAGTAGAATGGTGGTTGTCGGGAACTGGGGGCCAGGGGCAGTAGTTTAATGGTTATAAAGTTTCAGTTAAGCAAGATGAGTAAGTTCTACTGATCTGCTGTATAACACATGGCCAATAGTTAAATATACTGTATTGTGCACTTAAAAAAATTAAGAGAGTAGGTCTCATATTAAGTGTTCCAACCAAATACAAAATAAATCCCCAAAAATACAAACAAAAAAAAAAAAAACAAAAACAAAGCAAAAAAGAACAAAGGAGCATTAGGACATTTTTGGGAATGATGGATATATTTATTACTTTGATTGTGGTGATAGTTTTATGGATATATGCCTATGTTCAATCTTACCAAGTTGTATAAATTATAAGTGTACAATTCTTTATATTTCAATTATAGCTTGATAAAAATATTGCTTATAGCTTTATTTAAAAAACGGATACTCACGTAGATCAATGGGAAGGAATTGTGAGTCCAGAAATAAACATTTATGAATCGATTTATTTTCAACAAGAATGAGAAGATCATTCAATGGATAAGAATAGTCTTTTCAACAAATGGTGTTGAGACAACTGGATATCCATAACCAAAAGAATAAAGTTGAAAAATTACTTCAAACCATATTTAAAAAGTAAGTCAAAATGTAACATAGACCTACATATAACTATAAAATCTTAGAAGAAGCCATATGAGTAAATTTCATGACCTTGGGTAATGCAGTGGTTTTTTAGAGATGTTATCAAAAGCATAAGTGACAAAAGAAATAAAATATGTATATTGATTTAGTCAAATTTTAAAACTTCCGTGCTTCAAAGGAAAGCATCAAAAAAAAAAAAAAAAAAGGGCAACCCACACTAAGGGAGAAAATGTTTGCTACTTATCTGATAAAGAAAATTTATCTAGAATATGTATTTGCAAAACCAAATGATAAAAAGTCAAGCAATCAATTTTAGAATGAGCAGTTGATTTCAATAGACATTTCTCCAAAGAAGATATGCAGAAGACCAATAAATGAAATAAAGCATGCTCATGTCATTAGAGAAATGCAAAACAAAGCCACAATGAGAAGCTGGTTCACACCCACTACAAGGGCTGAAAGTAAAAAAAAAAAAAAAATAATAGATAACAAATAGTGATGAGGATGAAGGGAAATTGGAATCCTCAGTCATTGCTGTTGATGTTATAAAATGGTACAGTCACTTTGGAAAACAGTGTAGCAACACCTCAAAATGTTAAAGGTAAGCCATCTGACACAACAATTATACTGCTCTGTATATATGAAAGAAATTATGCATCCTTACAAAATAAACTGTCTACAAATGTTAATTGCAGCTTTATTCATAATAGCCAAAATGTGGGGCAAACCAAAATGTTTATCAACTGATGAATGGGCAAACAAAAATGTTGTATTATTTGTATAAGAAATATTATTTGACAATAAAAAGGAATGAAGTAGTAAAACATTCTACAACATGGATAAACCATGGAAATAATATGCTAAGTGAAAGAAGTCAATCACAAAACGCCACGTGTTATATGATGGTCTCAGTATGACATATCCAGAATAGGCAATTCCATAGGGAGAGAAAGCATATTAATGGTTTCCAGGGCGTAGAAAAAGAAGGGAATTGGGAGTGGTCACTAATGGGATGGCACTTCTTTTAAGAGTGATAAAAATATTCTAAGGTTAGATAGCAGTGCTGATGGCACAACTCTGTGAATATACTAGAAACCATTAAGTTGTACACTTTAAAAAGATGAATTTACTGATATATAAGCCATATATCAACAAAACTGCTATAAATATGTTATAAAAAGTAAAAATGAGGGGCACTTGGGTGGCTCAGTCAGTTGAGCGCCCAACTTGATTTCAGCTCAGGTCATGATCTCAGGGTGGTGAGAAGCCTAGAGGTGGGCTCCACTCAGTGAGGAATCTGCTTGTCCCTCTTCCTTTCCTCTTCTCTCTCTCTCTACCTCTAAAATAAATAAATAAAATAAAATCTTAAAAGGAAAAATGATGACATGTAAAACAATTTTTAAATATATTTACCTCCGTTTTATTTACCCGAACTTCTTTGATCTTAAAAGATATAACAGGGCGTCATAGATTCAGAGTATTAATAACTCTAACTTTTACATTAAATTCTTATCTTTCAGTCATAACATTTATGAATTGAATATATTTTACAACCACATGTCTCTAACCTAGTTTTTCTAGAAAGCAGAAACTAAGGCATGAATTATGATAGTGACACATTATTTGAGTAGCATAAGGCTCAGTTAGTAGGGATAGGGAGAAAAAGAAGTGGGTCAAAAAAAGATACAAACCATGGGGTGCCTGAGTGGCTCAGTCATTAAGCATCTGCCTTCGGCTCAGGGCGTGATCCCAGAGTCCTGGGATCGAGCCCCACATTGGGCTCCCTGCACTGCTGGGAAGCCTGCTTCTTCTCTCCCACTCCCCCTGCTTGTGTTTCCTCTCTCGCTGGCTGTCTCTCTCTCTTTCTGTCAAATAAGTAAATAAAATCTTAAAAAAAAAAGATACAAATCACAATATTGTAATATTCTACTGCAGTAGGGGTTTGGAATTGTCTAACAGATAATCAATCGCAAATAAGTTTGACCTCACCTTTGTGAAAACATATTTCAGCAATTGTGCTGAGGGGTTTGGGATAAAAATTAGATGGAGAAAAGATAAAATTGAGGGCTACCAAAGATAGAAATGTAGCTACTGCAGGAAGCTGAGAATAAAGTTGATCTATAAATTTTAAAAATTATTAGAAATATTTTATTAAAATTTTTATTTTAAAATATTTTAATCATGTATTAATATATAAATATATCTAGATATCTATATAAATATGTAGATATCCTCATGATAAGTAAAGGATCATCTAGTAGTGCACAGAGCCGGCTTGTACTAGTTCAAGGGCTGATTGTTACAGTTTTAGGAATTTTGCAAGGCACCTGTTAAATCATTGGTAGTTTGACTTTATCAAGGATGGGAGTATTTAGACCATGAAAATTCACAAATGCTACCCATCAAAGCTCTTTCTTTCCCCCAAAATACTGGTGGTTAAATGCTTATCTACCTACCGTAGATATTAGCTTTCACAATGAAGAGTAAAGAAACAATATTTAAGATCAATTGTCTTAAAACAGTGGCTGACAAAGTGAAAATTTGTTGGCCAGTTTATAGGTTAAGATCAATGACAAGATTGATATGAAAGGATTGTAATTTACTAAGAGAACTTAAAAGCTCTGGATTGCAGGGGTATTTTCATTATATATGCAAGATGTTAATATTTTCCTACTATATACTTGCAAAAATAATAACAGATATAAAAGATAAAATTGATTTTATCTATATATTGTATTTACAACTTCCTCTTTATCCCTCATCTGCATTATTAAATGAGTAGTAGTATAGAAATTTCAACATTAGTCATGTTGTATTATGATTTATGCATTCTGTCTCCCAAAATACTTATTATTTAAATCTTGACTGCTGACCCTGTCAGCAATCATCTCATTAGATGGTGCAAAACGTTCCAGTCCTTTTCTAAATCAAAATGAAGTGATGCCAAAGTTATCACAACAATCTTATCCATCCATTGATTTCTCGTCAGCTGAAGGATTGACTTCAAGACATCTTCGAGTTCTTCAGGGTTTTATTTGGATTATGAGATTGAAGGCTTTGTTTCTTTGTATTTGATGAAAGCAATTACCACCAATTCTTCATTCTTGGGACAGAGCATTACTAGAGTTGCCAAAGTTCACCTGATGATCATGTGAAATAAAAGTACTTTGTGTGTGTGTGTGTGTGTGTGTGTGTGTGTGTGTGTGCTCACGTGTGTGTGTGCGTGCACACAAGCACTTTTTTTATGGCTAACCTGAATAATCCATGATCAATCTGTTTCTACTTTTAATATTTTATCCAAACTCCATATTAAAATCATCAGTTGTTTTAGAGTATGTTGATTTTTCAGGTGTTCAGTATATTTCACTTTCAAAAATCAAGATGAATGTCTGGTGTATAGGAAAATGTCTAAATAAAAGTGTTCTATAAACTAAATGTTTTTGTTACACTAGACCAACTTCCAGCCACCAATCAGGAACAGAGGATTTTAAAAGATTATTTCAGTTATCTACGATGAAAGAAATAAACTTTTTCATTTTAATGGTTTCAAGGATTGGAAACTTGAAAACATTTCATGTTTTAAAAACAATAAAGGTAACAGTGTGGCTGCTTTAATCTTACATATCAGGATCATTTGGGATCTCTTAAAATCCAATTGATTTTTATTACCACATTTAAAATGCAGTTGAAAAGAGCTCTTGTGACATTATCAAATTACTACATTTTTACATATATTGTTCTTTTTCTGATTAAGCTTGAGGTTTTCTTGTTTGTTTGTTTATCTGGAAGAAAAATACTTAAGTAATGGAGAATAAAATGTTCTCCTTTGAAAGTATGTTCTTCCACATGATCTTGTGTGTGTATAAATGAACCATATAATCATACAGGAGGTCGTGAAACTGCCTAGATTTTTTCTGAATTTAATGTGATTTTATTTATAGAGACACTTGTTGCTGAGATACTTTGAATTCTGTAGGAAAAAATCTAAAAGTAATGAAATAATGATCAAATTTAAATGTGGAATCCCTTATTCAGGAGAGTATCATATCTGTCTGAGCCTCACTATTATACAAATGGATAAAATTCCCTCTTGGAGCTAGAGACCAATCATTGCCTTCAGTTTTAGAGAGACAGAAACCTTTCTCAGGGCTAAGAGACAGTAATATCAGTCGAAACCTTGATACACATCAAAGGAAATGAAGCCCTATGGCTGAAGAAATTACATGGATACCATAGACCAATAATTTTAAATATTAAAAGGCTCTTTTCAAGCTAAGGACAATTTGTAGTTATAAGCAGACAGCCCAAGGTTAGCAAGTACTGAGAAAAATCAGTCCCTTGAATCCAAGATTTTTTTTTTTTTTACTTTTACGCACTTCCTAGGGATTAAAGTGACTCATCTGATTGTCACTGATTAATGTAATATTTTTTCCACCATTGTCCTGCATGTGTGTGTGTACATGCATGTGCAAGCTTTCTCATCTACTTAAGTACATATTTTAAAAATGAGCTTTTTAAAATTCATTTTCTACATCGTATATTAAAGAGTGGTGTCGATTTTTAATTTAAATAGAAATGTATTGTCAATTGGGGTATCACTAGCTTATTTCAAACATGATATTTAAGTTGATATTCAAATCTGAAGTCTCATTTTCTTTCTTAATAAAAGCTATCTCATTTAGCTACCAGTCTATGCTTTTGTTGTGTCAACCTGATAATATAAGCAGATAGTTAGAGGTTCTGATTTATGATGGTTTCTTTAAAAGATAGCTTTTGTGTAACTCTTCAGTCTAGAGTATTTGCTTGCTTGGTTTCTAACAAAGGCTCATTAAAATGAGTGAAACTAATATAAAACTTACCTTGAAACAGTTCCCTGTTGAACTCTACTCCCAAAGGATTTTCTAATTTGCAATTTATATTTTAGACTTTGACAAAGAAATAAAAAGAAATAACATGTACTACTCTCTGAAAATATTTGATACTTTCAGAAGTTAAATAGAGTCACGGTAGTTGGATTATTAAGACATTGTGTTTATATCATTTATTATAAAGGAAGATAAATCACCATGATTTGTCACTGATTCAATGGCATTTGGAAAATTGTGATTCAGTAAATATTTGTTATTATCAAATCCTGGGGCAATCTTCGTAAATAGATTGGGACAAAAAGATTTAGGTTTTAAAACCAGGTGACATTTGGACATGTGCATAAAACTTTACATGTTTCATATTAGAAAATATGATCATTTTGATATGAACAAAATAAGCTTTTTGACTATGTTTTTGACTTCTATTTTCTCTCATTTCTCATACAAAGAACAATTTAATTTAAACATTTTTTTTTTAAAGATTTTATCTATTTATCTGACAGAGAGAGACAGCCAGCGAGAGAGGGAACACAAGCAGGGGGAGTGGGAGAGGAAGAAGCAGGCCCACAGTGGAGGAGCCCGATGTGGGGCTCGATCCCGGAACGCCGGGATCACGCCCTGAGCCGAAGGCAGACGCTCAACCGCTGTGCCACCCAGGCGCCCCTAAACATATTTTTATAGTCTTCTTCAGTCTAAGGTTTAAGAGGTATAAAATCTCAATAAAAAGAATCCTTAGCTTCTGGGTTGTAGTCTGGATTTTTTTTTTTTTTTTGGTTTATTCTGGTTTATTACTTTGGCTGTACTCTGAGGGTTTTTTTTCTGGCTTATTCTGGTTAATTTTTTATTAAATTATGGTAAAGATAAGGTTAATTATAATTGTAAAACTTCAAAAAACATGTTTGCCTATTTTTCTACATTAATATACTAACCAATTCAATCCTTGTTTCTGTAATTTACTGTTTTTTTTATTGTACCTCAATGTCATCATCTTGAACCTGATTTAAAATTTTCTAAAACTAGATGAAAAAGATTAATTTATGAAAGCAGTGACTCAAGAACATTGAGAAGCTACTTTGTAAACAAACTCCTCAATCAGCTTGTTTTTCCTGATTATTGGCTTCCTCCTCATAAAAAGTCTAGAAAAAAATTTTTAATCTTATTATCTAAAGATTCTGATTGTTTAGAATTCACTTTATAAAGATTTAATGAAGAAAAATTACCTACTGTTACCAAAAATGGATATATGGTTAAGAATAGAAATGACCTAGATTCTCAACTTAATTTTTAAAAGGCAAGAGATGTGGCTATTTTCAGTGTTACTTAGGAAAATAGAAAGATTGGACACTAAAATTTTCCAATAATTTCTTATTTGCCAACTTCACCTGATTAAGGCTCTGTAAATGATTTCATTGTCCAAGGAAGCCATCTAAATCACATTGTGATTAAAAGCCCGTATGCAATGAATTGTCTTCCATTTTGGCTTTTGTTTGCTGGTTAATATGGGAATCACTGTGCAACCCATGTGAATGGCCTTGTGCAGCTACCTGCTTTCCATGTGGTGGCTAGAACTGCCCTGAGTACAGTTCATCAAGGCTTTACATACAAAAAGTAGTATGGCTGGCCCCATCACTGCACTAATAGAAGTTTTTGTCCCATGGGTAGCTCAGACCACACGTGTAGTAGAGCAAATGTGCCATCTGGAAGTAATTCACTGTTATTGCCTCTTATCAGGACTGCTGAGGATTTTTTTTTTTTATCAAGTATAAATGAATCATAGAACAGACTGATGTATGCTCATTAAACTATAAAAACTTGTTAGGCTATCATCTTACCATGCAAAATAGAAGCCTAATAGAGGTGAGCTACATCTTGTGAGCCCATGGTACGAATGTGACATGTGAAGGGAGAAATAGACTGAAATCTGTCTGCGTTATACCAGGAAATTACATATTCTTCTTAAAGTAAAATAAACACTTGACAAAGCTGTTAATCATCCCTAGTGGAAAGGATTTACAGATTCAATATTAAGATGATGAGCTTCCCACTGGTCTTAGAAGCACTGTAGTCAAATGAATCCATTTTCCTCTGAAATCATTTAGATAAAAATTATATTCGCATTGAAGAATATGAATGGCTTGAATGCTAAAATGTCACTTTAAAAATGCATTGTTCCCTCCATGGGTTTGTAATAGCTTTCAGTTAATATTTGGTTAGGAGAAAAAGACATCCGGATCCAAACCGCTTTCTTGAATGACCCTATATTTTCCGCAAAAAAGAGAACGAGACTGGAGATGACAACAGAGGCAAGTATATCCATCCCTCAAATTCACTTTGTATTTATGTGTGTAGCTCAGCCATTAAAGAGTATGCGTTTTTATCTTACGATTACTTCATAAGAGCTGTCTCATATTTTAGGGTAAACTGAAATAATCTTTCACTGATAACGTATTTGGAAATTTACCTGCAGTGATATTGTAGCTGGTAACTCCTATAAAAACAAACAATTTTTAGAAGTTATCCATTCACCAAGCGATTACAGAATTTTCTCGATTAAGATGTGTGCAGTGCGGTAGAAGGGCGTTTGTTTCCTAGGAAACCAGCTAGTACAGTACCACTGAAGAAATTTGTAAGCATTAAAATATTCTGTAATCAGGCCCCAGGAGAACATATTAAATTTTTTAAAAGGAATAAATATTTGACGTCCTAGCCATTTTCTAAATATACTTGTAGATGAGGCCTGTTGTCAAGGGGCTGTGTTTCAAGGGTGCGAGCAAATGATACACCAGGTTAGCCAAGAACATACATTAGCGTGGCTAATCCAGGTAGCAGGATGAACGTAGGCAGCAGCCGGAGCAGCTCACGTCAGTCAGCATCATGAGGTAAGAATGACAACTATAATCAGACAAAGGGAAACTAATTTTAGAATAAAAATTTAGAGGCAGGAATGAAAGGACATAGATTTAAAACAACCCTCTTGAAACCAAAAGGGTACAATTAAAGAAAAAACAAAGGTAACCTGTTCTCAGGTGACACCCTTAAAGGGAGCCAGATTAAAAGGGGTAGTCATCTTAATGATGCTACTTGCTAGGTAATTAAAGATACTCCAGTTCAAAACCATCTTTTCGGTGTGCCTAGCACGGGGCATAAACTCTCACCACTGAGCTACATTTCTGAGAGGCTTTCTGGATCTCTGTTACTATGAATAAAGGTAAAGCATTTTCCCCCCCATGGGACCTTGTAGTATAGTGAGGGTAGAAAGTTTAGATGGAAGCTTACTATTCTCATCTATAAAATAAGGATTATGATATCTGCTCATGTTGTTTCTGAAAGGATAAGTTGTCCAAAAAATTCCAGTATATGAGATAAAGGATGTGTCTTGTTCAGGTAAGCATTTAATACATGGTGGCGGTTATCCCTGTTATTCAAAATAATACATTCCTAGGAGTCATGTATAGTCAAGTAACTGTTATGCATGTTGCCTCATCCTAGTGGGACTTTGGAAAAGACAGATGATAAAATATAAACCAATGCATATACAGTATATAATAATGATCTCATTTTAGCTATGGTGAACAGAGGAGGATTTTCTGTGCAGAGGACATTTGAATAGACGCCTAAAAAAAGTGGAGGAGTGAACATGCTAATGGCTGGTGGAAGAGTATAGGGAAGGTAAAGGGAAAAGTCACTGGGGACAGAGCACACTTGTTTGTGCAATAAGCAAGAAGACAACGAGTGCCTAAAAAGAGCAGAGTTAAAAAATGTATAGACATAAATTAGAACATACTCAGAAGCCAGAAAGTATTCCGGCTTGGAGTCCATGGTTAAGACTTTGGATGTTATTCTATGTGTTATAGGAGGTTACTAGATAATTTTGTTCGCACAATCATATGAGCTGATTTGTCTTTGACCCATGAAGTTAGAGCAGGGATATTTAACTGGTGGATGGAATTGTCAGGTCAAGGCAAGTGTTTTCGCACGGTCTAGATGCATACTGGCAGAAAATGGGATAAGCAGTTGGCTGGTGTGAAAGCTATGTGTCTAGTTGCCGCATAATCATCCCGGGCACCTCTAAGTAGAAGGTATTGAAAAGGTAGCAGTAGAGTTTAAGTCCTGACTCTTACCTTTTGTAGACAGTATCTGTAATTTCAGGACACCGTCTTCAGAGGTGACCATTCCATTATGCGTAAGAGTGGATTTCTGGACTATATCCCATAGAGTCAGCACCAATGCTAGAAACGCCATTTGCCTTTTTCTCCCGTAATCATGTGTGGCCACAAACACTGGTAGTCACACATGCTCCTCATTAAAGAAGAAATATTCAGAGGTCAACTTTGTCATTATAGTCTCTGCAACATACAGATGGAGAACAGCATGGTGTATGTGAGGAAACAAAATATTTAAATCTGAAGTTAGTGGAGGAATTGGGGTTTATTTTCATTTGGGAAATTGTAAGATACTCTATTTTACAGCATCGTGAGGTTCAGAAGTCCTCTCAGCCACGACGGAAAAGTATTAAAATCAATCTAAGCAAATACTTTTCATTGGCAAAGCTCTGTGAATATGAAGACACAAGCACTTGCTTATTTAATAGGCAAGATATGGAAATATGTGATCACAGCTAGCGGGAGGCTGTATACATATGGAAGCAAGTAGAGTAGGAAGGTCTAAGAAAGAGATTTAAAAATAGATTGTGGGTATAAAATACATATATGTGCATGAAAAATCACAGGAAAGTAAACTTGGCAATTCCACCATAAAATGACATAAAAATACCTACCGTAGGCAAGTTAAAACAGTAAATATTGTGGACAGAAATTCTGAATAACTTTTGAAAACTCTAATTTAAATTCTGGTTACCCCACCTACAATACAATGTCTAGTGTTTCTTAAGCATCTTTATTGAAAATCTGGTTATCAGATTTGGCATTATATCATACTTTTGGCAGTCCTCTGGACAGGACGAGAAATGGGGTTAAGGCCGTGGCACGTTAAACTCGAGATACTTTGGCAGAACTTCACGGTGAACCTGGCATAGCACCTGTCTACTCTAGTCCTCTGGCCTCCGGCTAGTGAGATTTATCAAATATATAAGTAAGGCGAAAGCCCTGCAGAGTCATAAAAAGAAAATGCATAGTTCTAAATTGAAAGTAAACATCGCCGCATGCATTGAAAACAGTCGTCTCTAGTCACAGGCTTGTTTATTTTAGCTGTAACTATTGCAACACTCGAAACGTGGCTAGTCTGAATGGAGATGTGTAAACTATAAATCACACCTATTTAGAAGATGAAATACAAAAAATAAAAGGTAAGATAGCTCATTAATAATTTTATATTGATTGCATGTGGAATGATAATATGGATTTTTTATAAGTAAAATATAATTTACAAAATGTAATTTAACTCTTTTTCTGTTTACTTTTTATATACAACTATGAGAAAATTTAAAATTTCCTATTAGCAGAAGAGGTGTGGGGGATGGGAAAATGTGTGAAGGGGGAGGGGAGATACAGGTGTCTTGTTACGGAATAAGTCACAGAACTAAAGGGCACAGCATAAGGAATGTGGTCAGTGATATTGTAATAGCCTTGTGTGGTGATAATTGGTAGCTAGACTGGAGCATAACATAATATATAAAGAAGTCTAATCACTATGTTGTACACCTGAAACTAATGTAACATCGTGTGTCAACTATTCTCAAATAGGAAAAGTTAAAAATAATAAGGAAATTACATATTAACTTGTATTTGTGGCTTTCATCAGACTTCTACTGGATAAGGTGTGTTAGAAATTTAATGGGCAAGGATCCAGTTTGGCCAATGCAATATGCACTGGAGAAAAAAAAAAAGTTTTGAGGCTTGACTGAGAAGAGTATTATTTTGGGGTCCAATCTGAGTCTGAACCGAAGCTATATAATGTAAGAGCTACCTGATCATGGATCTTTTATTTAACTTCTCTGAGGTTCAGAGATTTTTAATCTATAAATAAATAATAATAATATTAGAGGCTTAAGGTTATGAAAAATGTACTTAGCACAGTTCCTGGTTCATAGAGAGTGTGAGGCAGATTTATTTTTTTTCTTCCAGCACTAGAAAAGAAAAACTGAACTTTGCTTACTCTTCCTCCAATAACTAGCTTTATGTTGGCAGGCTTATCTGTTAGTTTCTGTCAGCTCCGGTTAATTCAGATGTAAACCAGGTATAGTAATGTAATTGTTCTGAACATCAATATCAGTACAAATTGATCTTCTGAGGTCTTTTCACTCTAAATATTCAAATACTAAATTACTGTTTTCTCAGTGACTCAAAACATTAAAAATAGAAAAAAAAAAATTCTCCCAGGAATTCTGAGCTTCTCTCCAGGACTTAGAATTCTTAAAAATTGAAGTTCAACTTTTCAAAAAAAAAAAAAAAATACGCTCAGTAGGATGAATATATTTGACATCATTAAAATGGTGACTAATGTATTCTATCTTGAATTATTTTTTATTCAAATTAAAATACCTACTCTTTTTTTTTTTTTAAAGATTTTATTTATTTATTCAACAGAGATAGAGAAAGCCAGCAAGAGAGGGAACACAAGCAGGGGAGAGGAAGAAGCAGGCTCATAGCGGAGGAGCCTGATGTGGGGCTCGATCCCATGACACTGAGATCACGCCCTGAGCCAAAGGCAGACGCTTAACCGCTGTGCCACCCAGGCGCCCCTAAAATACCTACTCTTTAATTTTAAAAGCTTTTGTAAAGTGGCAAGTTTTCTCCGCATTGAAGAAAAATGTTGTCCCCCTTAAAGAAACATAGTTGGACCTCTTTAAGAAGCTGCTATGGCCTTCCTAAAAGTAAAGACATTTTCTCCTATGAATATTTCCCATTCTTCCCCAGCAACCCTGTGTCCACTACAAAAGGTAACACTTGCCTAATGTCAAGTTTTGTTTGGTCAACACGCTACTTGTGTTAAGAACCAGCTTGTACCAACTCTGACATATATTTGTTTCCTTTCAGTTTAGGTGTAGATTGCTCCCCCTTCTTTCTTTTGTAAAGCATTGTTGTCTAAATATGAGGAAAAGAAAATTGAAGCAGTTCGCCTGTGTGTGATTCATTTTATTCCCAATTAATGCGGGGAGTGGGGAGTGGCAAGAGATGGTCCCAGGGAAAAAGAAAAATGAAGAAAGGTGACCTGGACCCTGGGCAAATAGACCAGAGGCATTTGCCAGGGACAGACTCTTACCTATGCAATGTTTTGAGAGGGACGTCCCTGGTTGAGAATTGCTTATAGCACCAATAACAACTCCACCAACCTATTTACTTTTGAGGTGATATCCTGGAGGGTGTCATATAAGCTGTTCAACACTGAGATATACAATGGAGATGTTACCTAGTTTAAATGCTCCCTGCTGTGTGGGATAATAAGCATATCTTACAGAGACTTTATATAACGAAGGTAAATAGGTATATGTTATATAGGTGTCATATATTATTCTGAGACTGAGAGCACATATCCAGTGTGGAAGAAAAACCTTTGAGGAGCTGTACAAATCATTCCAGGCCTCTTCCCACTTCATTTGTGCTTCTTAATTGCTTGAATTTAAAAAACAAAACAGAACACAGCACCTTAGTAACATTTGATACTAGTTAAGAATCGGATTTAGCTCAGACTACATTACGAAGCAGCTTGGACTTCCGTTATTGTTTTATCTTATATATAGGAATTAGGAACATAAAAGTGAATCCTTTCCACAAACTTAATCAGATCAGCATTGGATTTTAATTTTATTTCTGCTTTTTAACGAAGAGGGCACTATCTCCATTCCCTGGAGGAGAGAGGGTTAAAGAAATAGGACTCCACAGCTCTAACCTGAGCCTGTTGTCGTGATTGTGTAAAATGAGTTGTGTGCTTCTTTAAATAATCTGCTATGAAATACCATTTCCACACACGTAATTTACTCATCGCGTCCTGTCTGCATCCAAAGTGTGTGATGTGTAGGTGCCCTTGGTGTGAAAACATAAACATGAATGTATTTGAATTGGTATTTTCAATGTAAAAAAAAATTATAACTAAGCTTTAAGATAAAAGCAATTGCAAAGAAATATGACAGGTTGCCCAGGTGGCTTAGTCAGGTTGAGCGTCCAGCAATCTGATTTCAGCTCAGGTCACGGGCTCAGGATTGTGAGATCGAGCCCTGTGTCAGACTCCCTGCTCAGAGGGGAATCTGCTTGAGATTCTCTCTCCCTCTGTCCCTCCCCCAGCTCACTCTCTCTCAAATAAACAAAATCTTTAAAGAAAAAAAAAAAGGTAACATGACAAATAAGCCCGTACTGAGGGAATATTGTGGTCAGCGAGCAATGCCTAGCTTTACTACTCCCCTTTATCTGGCAAAGATTTTTAGGGCAGTGAGCTCTATATTCCCAAAGATCTGCCTGCTTTTGATAGCCATGATTGTGTATCTGGAGTATACGTCCCTTTCTTGAGTATGTTAATCGTTTTTATAAATAAAAATAAGATCTATAATCTAATATAGGTATAGAGCTATACTGCTTGGATGACAAAGAAAGACATATTGGGGGTAGTGGGAAAGTAGGAGGAAACAGGACTCATCAACATGGATCAAGACTGGTACCTAAGAAAAATAGCCAATAATGAACAGAGAAAAAATAGCAATAATAGCAAGGAATGCTTTTTTTTCTTCCTTCAGTTCTCTCTTTCTCTTTCTCTCTTTCTTTTCTCTTTTCCTTCTTTCATTGTTCCCTTCCTCCTTCCTTCCCTTTCCTTCTTCTTATCTTCTTAAACTAACAAAATGTAAAAACAGGTTTTGGAACCTAGTGAATTCTTACACTACTTATGATTTTTTTTTTTTTTTAAATCATGATCAATCCTATTGCCATGTTTTGCTTGGAGCTGTACAGTCTTTGAATCTCTTCTTTAACAACATGTTTTGGATAGTCATTATGTTTTTTATATTAATTTTCAAAAGCCTCAGTTTGCTCACAAATGCCAGATATAATTCCATCTCTGTGTCTCAACTCTCCCATTCCCTGATTATTATTCCTGTTTCCTTGAAATGTTTTCTCTATTCCTTATTCAAATCCTATGCTTTCTTCAAGGTCTAATTCATAATATAACACTTCCATGAATCTTTCCTAGAGGATTTCTAACATCCCTAGAGCAATTCTAAGCTTAAAACTTTTGGAAAAATACAAAAGGGTTAATTGAGAATGACTTATATCACAATGTGTTATGAGAATTCAACTTCTCAATTTAGTTTGCTATAAGTAATACATGCAAAACCATAAACTTCATGAGTGTAGGTATTTTTACTCTCTTTTCCTCTCCATCTTCTCAGTACCCAGAATAGTCCTGGCACTTAGAAAGAGTTCAGTAAATATTTGTTGAAGGACTGACTGAATTCAACTCTTTATAAAAGATTCAGAGATGATTCATAGATCAACCTTCCTGTTCTGCCAGGTGTATTGGAGAAATTTTTGGCAATAACCTGTAATCCACAGGGACATGAGGGAATGAGCACTGTTTTGTGAATCATCTTCTTGTGGTCCTGTTTTATCCTTTTGCTATTTATGATACTGTGCTATGATGTCTACTCTTTGCTTCCGAGTCTCTTATTACTAAACTTAGACTTTATTTATGCAATTTCTCCAAATGTACTTTCTTACTGCCTTTTAGGAATGGCTTTCCTGCCATCGAATACGATATTTAAATTGATTGCATGATGCTATAATTCTAACTTGTCAGAATCAGAATTCTCTGCAACAATCTTTGTATTGTTATCGAATTCAGAATTCTTTTGTACCTTGGGACAGAGTACACATTAGAAACAAGAGTCATTTCTTCTTGGAGTGAATCTTAAAAATAGATCTTCCATTTGAGTAGCACCATGACACTTCTGGTTTAACAACATTAAATATGAGTTCCAGTCCAATAACTCTGGGTTACTCTAAACCCAAGTGTATGTGCTCGCCAGACCACGCACATCATATATGAACATGGAAGCACAGAAAGAGTATTGATGGACAGGTTGGTTTTAAATATTACAAAGTAAATTTGATTACATCCTTCCATTGCTTAAAACCCTCTACGATCCACCCTCTAGTCCCCAGTGCCAAACAACAACAAAAACCACAACTTATTATAGCACACCTCGGGGCCCTCCATGGCCCCAGAGAACCTGTCCTTGCCCACCTCTCTAACCTCATCTTCTACTGTGCTCCCCTTGCTGAGTCTACAACAACCATACTGGCCCTCTACACCCTGATCTTTGAAAATGCTTGGAAATTTCCATCTCAGGGTCTTAGCCTTTACACTCATTATTCATTTGCCTGAAATACTCTTCGCATGGCTGACTTTTTCTCCTCATTTACATCAAATGTTGCCTCTTCGAGGAGCCCTCTCAGAATCAATCTGTATGACATTTCTTCTGTGATTACTATTTATACCATTACTGTTTCATTTGCCTCATATCACTTATCTCTGATATTATCTTCGCTAGTTTTTTTTTTTTTTTTTTTTTTGCCTTTTAATTGCCTGTATCCCCTCGCTAAAATCCGGTGAAGGACCTTAACTTTAATTATGTCAGAAAAACTGGATTCAGCTGCTGATGTGGGAAGGAACAGCCGGAATGAAGAAGTGTTGCTGGGTCATGCTCATGGGAATGAAAAGAAAAAAAAATGAATTTGATTCATTTTTCTTCTACTCTTTAAAAAAGCACATAAATCAGAAACAAGATAGTATTAAAAATCAGAAGCGAGATAGCTTTAAAAAAGTTTATAGAAAAATGCCTTTTTTAATTTTTCATGGACCCTTATACAAAAGCCTTCTAATTTCTTTGTCATCATGGTTCTTTGGCATGTTGAAGGATGTATCTGCATTCGTTAGCTGTTTTAACAAAATTCCGTAGACCGAATGACTTATAAACAACAAAAATTTCTTTCTCTCAGTTCTGGGGCCTGGGAAGTCCAAGACTAAGGTGCTGGAAGATTTGATGTCTAGTGAGGCCCTGTTTCCTGGTTCATAGCTGTTTCTCACTGTGTCCTCACATGGCTGAGGAGGCAAGGGAGCTCCCTGGAACCTTTTTAATAAGGTCACTAAGTCCTATTCATGAGGGGTCTATTCTCATGACCTAATTACCTCCCAAAGGTTCCCACCTCCAGATACTATCACACTGGGGATTAGGTTTCAACATATGAATTGTGGGGGGACACAAACATTCAGGCCGTAGCAGGGCATGAGCTGCTTCCTGCCTGTGTTACCACTGTGTTACCCTCATGTTCTCTGTTTTTGGCTTTTTGGTTATATGGTTAATAATTTCATAACTAGTTAACAATGCTTTACATAAAAATCTCTCTATTAAAATAACTGATTTGATTTCTGTCTCTCCAATGGACTCTATTCATCAATATCAATATTTACATCTCAAGATGAAGATAGAGATAAAGATATGGAGATTTACATGGAGATTTACATATATTCCCTGGTTGGATGGTTGATACCTAGCAACTTTCCTAGCATGTTTTCTGTTTTGGTTTTTGTTTTTTATAGCTCATTCAGCTTAGTTAACTGACAGTTGGTAATTGATTGTAAGTTAGCTTTCTTATAGATAGGAAATAATACTTGTGTTTGGTTTTTCAAACTGTGCTACCCTTAGAATTCCCAAATATGACTACTGACTTAAATTCTAAAAGGGAAGCAACGTTCATATTTTATATAGTCAGTACTTTGCCCCCACAGGTCACGGAGTACCATCAAACTGGGGGTAGTTGGGTAGTTGCCCTCGCTGAGAAGGCTTTTGTTCTTTTGACATTGAAAAGATGATGTTGGAGTATGTGATTCCAGGATTTTAAATTATTTCTGAGATTGGTAGCTCAATACATGAACATTACATTCTCATCTCCAGAAAAGATATCCAGCCACAAAAACACATGCTTGCAGAGGGGTAGTAAATAGACTCCTATATTCTGAAGGGTTTTTCTAGTATTACATCACAATTCCTTTTTAACAGGAAACTCTCCAGAGAGAGGATTTATGGTAAGTTTAAGGATAGAAGGGGCTCTCTTGCTCAGAGAGCGCGGAATAAGAACAGTATAGGGAAAATACTTAAATTCCAAGTGGAGAGAAGTGAATAGTGATAGAAAAGAGATCATTCTGAGTCAAATAATTCAGAAGAAAACGGGAGAAGAGAGAAGAATGAACATGGCAAGAATAAGATGTTGCTCGTTTTCCAAATTTATGGAACACAAAAAAGGAAAATTCTAGTGAAAGTGCAGCTCATATGCGTATGCTTTGGTCTTTTGTTGTTTGATTTGTTTTTGTTTGTTTGTTTGTTTTTTCTTTTTGCTAAATGAGATTAATTCTGTAAGTCTGTGAAGTACTTTCTTGTGCCTTTGGCTATTTTCCTAACTCAGAGTTATTTTAAGTGAGTGTACTGAGGTTTGAGAACAGTTATTTAAGGTAAAAGTTCAACCCCGCTTTCTCCAGGGAAAACAGTTTAGATAGAGCACTTGGTAATTCAGGAGAAAAAGATGTCTTTTATTGCTAATTTTGTAGATTTGGTTCCCTATGCAGGTTTAACAATTGATTAGGGTAAACAAGTGCAATTCAGCATTGCTCTCAAAAAGAACCTTTAACATGGCCAAAGAATCATGATGAAAAAAAAAAAATTAAAAAGTTTGGCAAGGAGTACAAGGGTTCAAGAAAAAAAAAAATTTCCACAAAGCTGTTGTTTCTGATTTAAGTACTTTTTAAAAAGTAGAAGAAAATGGAGTCAAATTCAATTTTTTCCAAAATAGAAAATGAGTATATTACCTACTTGGATGCCCAGTGTATGGCTAGGAATCAAATTAATCATTCTCATGAGGATTAAAAACATAACCTCTCTGCCATGCATTTAATTCCTAAATCTCTGATTTAGGACACTGACTTGTGTTTTTAAATGCCCTTAATGACACCACATTTAACTTTTCAGAGATTAACTTAATCTATCTTTTTGTAAAGATGAAAATAGCAAAGAAAGTCATTAGTGTTCAAATTTCAGAGTGTAGTGTATCTACCCCAAAGTATGATTATTTCACCAGGGGATTTAGACCAGCAATCAAGGTTGTATTGTATGTAGAGAAGGAATAGCAATGTAACAATTGGGGGAAAAGTGGAAGTTGAGAAATTGCCCTCTGGGTAAAATGTAAGTGGGGAAACAGCATGATTTATTGCCATGTATGTGGTATTAGCATGTATGAGAGTACAACAAATTAAACTTATGTTTCTACTAATAAGTAAACCAGCAAATGACAGTATCCAGAGAACGAGTCTCTAAGAAAATCTACCTGATAGTTTTGTGGTTTCTAAATTAGCCTTTTAAATTTTAATGACGATGTCATAGAAGGAACATCATATTTCAAAGCTTTGGAAATACAATGCAACTTTAGAAATACCACAAGCTTTCTAAGAAATTCTTTGCTCTCTGTAAATAAGTATTTCAAAAGTTCTGTTAGGAAAGCATTTTTGAGATTTCTATTTGTTGGCAGAACATATATTGCTATGTTGCCCCAAAGGACTCATCAATCCCAAAACACGTTTAAACAAAAATTATTGGATTCAAATTAAAATTTGTTTGATGTTTTTGTTGTGAATTACTCCCAATCTACTTTAAATTTATTTTTCCTTTCAGTTTAAAATACCACGTATTTGGGGGAAAAAAATGTTTTCTACCTTTTAAATCAAAACTTTGGATTGCGTTACAGGAAAAACAAATCTTGTAACAGAGGCAAAGTAAGGTTGAATAGCAAATAAATTAGATTCAGCCTTGAGATAACAGAAATAGCTGTAATCAGAAGATATGTTTTATTATTACAGATGGAGATAATGGTGAGAAAAGTGTGGGAGAATGCCTAAGGCTTATTTTAAGACAAATGTAACAATATATTACCTACATGGCTTATTTCACATATGTATTTTTTAAAAGTGTCTTTTTCTGGAATTTATTTTTAGCAAATTTCATCATCACAGAAGTAAGATTAAAATGGACAAACACTGTTGAGTGCTTTTGATATAGAATATCCATAAGGCCATATGCTGTTTACAGAGGGATAACCAAAACAAATGCAGCCTAATTCCTGCCTTCAAGAAGCTTATAATCTCTTCTGAAAACAGTATGCACTCGAGAAAAAAAAAAATTGAGGTATAGTTAGTACCATATGATTCAGTAACAGATATATAAATTCAAGAAGAACAAATATTTTTAAAAAATAATAAACATGCTTATTGGACACGGAGAAATCAAGTCTGTGAAGTATTTCAGGGAGAACAAATACTGAGTTTTAATAGGAAATAAGTGGGAGTACATCATAGAATAAAGGAGAAAAGAAAGGTCACTGGAAATTTTTTGATTTGAATTTTTGAGTCTGGCTCAAGATAATTAAATTTGACAAAAATCTGAACTCATGGCCTGATTTAGAAAATTTTTATAACATTTCTAGACCTTATTTTTCTCATATACTAAATGAAACATACACACACACACACACACACACACATAGCATTAGTCAGGGGGAAAAAAACGATAGAAGGCATTTATTTATCTATATCTATCTATCTATCTATCTATCTATCTATCTATCTATTATGAGGCATTGAGTCATGTGACCATGGAGGCTGAGAAATCCCATGACCTGCCCATCTGCAAGCTGGAGACCCAGGAAAGATAAGGATGAAATTAAGCCCCAGTCTAATGGCCTGAGAACCAGGGGAAGAGATGAGTTGAATCCCAGAGGAGAGTAGGAGGAGGTGAAATGGGTGAGGCAAGAAGAAAAGGGATGAATTCCTCCTCACTCAACAGTTTATTAGGCCCCAACAGATTTGATTCAGGCCCCAACAGATTTGATTATGTCCTGCCCTGTTGGGGAGCCCAATCTACATTACTGAATCCACCAATTCAAATGCTAATATCATCCAGAAACACCCTAACAGACACACCCAGAAACATTTAATCTAGTTACCCGGTAGCCCCCTAAAGTTGACAGGTTAAATTAGCCAATGGATTTAGTGTTTTCAGATAAAATTCAAGATTTTTTGTTGTAAAGATTGATTTTTTGTAGAGAAAGAGAATGGGAGGGAGTGTGCTAGTGGGAGGAGGGCCAGAGGGAGAGAGAGAGAGAGAATCCTGGAGCATACTCTGTGCTGAGTGGGGACCCTAACATGGGACTCCATCCAAGGACCCTGAGATCATGACCTGAGCCAAGATCAAGAGTCGGTCTCTTAATCGGCTGAGCCACCCAGGAGCCCCTATAATACAAAATTTTCATTTGCTGAGTCTGGCAACCTTAACTGGACTAGATTTTTCTTCATTGATTTCACGGAAGTTTGTTAAGGAACTGTGCTTGAAACCTTACCAGTTCCTTTAAAATAATTTTCAAAATCTTAATTTTTTAAAAAAAGTTTATCAAGTGGGAAATGTTACATTCTCCCACCAAATGATTTGAGAAGTTAGGACAGCAAGAGCAGAGTGAAGAAAGTCAGCTGAAAGGTATATAGAACAGATGGTAAAGTCTATGCATCTATAGTAATAATACCAGTTTTATGGCTCTTTCAATCAGTGCAGATGAAAAAGCCAACATTAGAAATCATAGGCTATTATATGATTGACCATGCATGCTTATGTATGTGTGTGGGTCTCTACATAACAGTGGAGTTCTCAATGTTATTGCTATAGAATGTGTTTGTGACCTAATAGCTGTTTAATCACCTGGAGCTGAAACTTACGGAACAATATGCAAGGAACACATTATTTATTTATTTATTTATTTATTTATTTATTTATTTATTTTTTATGTAGTGTCTCATTCTGGTGCCAGAAACTTCCTCTTTCCTTTGGGAATAGATCACAGCCCTTTTAATTACTTAATTGCCTTTTATTATCATACATAAAAATTTATTTTTTATTGGTGCACAGTTCTATGAATTTTAATGGGTGCATAGATGTATTTAACCACCAAAACAATCAGGAGACAGAGCAGTTCTAACAGTCCCCCAAACTCCCTCATCCTTTCTTTAATAGCCAAGCTCAATCCTTCTCCCCCAATTCACACCCAACCCCTAGCACCGGGGTCTTCTCTGTGTAGCTGCGTAGTTTGACCTTTTCAAGGATGGAATCGGATAGTATGTCACATTTTGAGATTGGCTTCCTTCACTTACTTTGAGAGTCACCCTAGAGATCGTATCCGCCGTTTTTTCTTTTGCATTGACTGACGTATGATAGTTAGTTTATCCATACACCTGATGAAAGATATTTGGTCTTTTCCAGTTTGGGGTGGTTATGAATAGAGCCACCATACATATTTGTTTACAGTTTTTTGTGGGTACATGAATTTTTATTTCTTTAGGGCAAGTAACCAGGTGTGGGTTTGGGTGGGTCTTATGATAAGTGAATGTTTACCGTCAAACCATTTTCCCAGGCATTTCCTGGAAAGCTTTCTGCTTTCCCATTAGCAATGTATGAGTTCTGGTTTCTCTGCGTCCTTGCCAGCACTCGATATTACCAGTATCATTTTTTTTTTTAATTCAGTCATTCTAATAGGTCTGTAGCTGTATCTTATTGTGCTTTTGATTTGCATTTTCCTAATGACTGATAATATTGAATATCTTTTTATGCATGTATTTTTTATTTGCATATTCCCTTTGCTAAAGTACCTGTTGAAGTATCTTGCCCACTTTTTTTTTAAGATTTTATTATTTATTTGAGACAGACAGAGAGAGAGCACAAGCCGGGGGGGAGGTGGAAGGGCAGAGGGAGAGGGAAAAAGCAGACTTTCCGCTGAACACGGAGCCCGACTCAGGGCTTGCTCCCAGGACCCTGGGATCATGAACTGACCTGAAGGTAGATGCTTAACCGACTGAGCCACCCAGGTGCACCTCTTGTTTTTAATT
The DNA here is from genome assembly GCF_017311325.1 of Ursus maritimus. Taxonomy (NCBI): domain Eukaryota; kingdom Metazoa; phylum Chordata; class Mammalia; order Carnivora; family Ursidae; genus Ursus; species Ursus maritimus. The sequence goes on along the minus strand of NW_024423343.1, from coordinate 81,651,406 downwards.
GTTTCTGTTCCTACGGTTGAGCTTTACTATTAGGAATAAAAGTCCTTTGGTGAATATGTGATTTGTAAATATTTTCTTCCAGTCTATTGTTTATGTTTTCATTCATTAAGCAATTTTATATGCACATATTTTATATGTATATCTCGATGTTACATATATTCCAATTTTATCTCTATTTATATAACTATATCTGAAGTTGTTTTGGGATTCTAAAAAGAATTGCATTAAATCTATACATTATTTGAAGAAAATCGACATTAATACTATGTTGACTCTTCCAATCCATGAACATTATATACCTCTTAATTTATTTAACTCTTATTTGATTTAAGTTTTATAGTTTTCAGCCACAGATCCTGTATAAATTTGTTACATTGATAAATTAATATTACTAATTTGGGAATTGATAATTTAATTTGGGTTTCAATTGTACATTTTGCTTCATTTAATTCTTTAATGAATTTTTTTAAATTTTATGTATGATAATGAAAGAAATTTACTTGATTTTTGCTGTTGATCTTTTATCTAATTCATCTATTAGCTCTAGGAATATTTTTGTGGTTTTCTTGGAATTTGACATGTGGGCCATAATGTTGTGTATGAATAAGAACAGGTTTACTCTTTCCTTCTAATGATGAGGATTAGATTTTTTTTCTTTTTCTTTTTTCTTTCTTTTTATTTCTTTCAACATCAGCTGGGACTTCCAATATGATGTTGAATAGGAGTAGACAGGGTGGAGAGCATCTTTGCCTGTTTCTTAGCACGGAAGCATTCATCTTTAAATAAGATGTTATCTGCAAGTTTTTGTAGATGTCCTTTATCAAATGCAGGATTCTCTTCCATTCCTAATTGACTGAGAATTTTTATCATAAAAGGATAATGAATTTTAAAAATAAAATATTTTTCTTGCACCTATATGATCATTTGGGTTCTCTCATTTAGATTATTAATATGGTAGATGACATTGATTGTCTAAACATTTAACCAGCCTTGCATTTCCAGGATAAACTTCATTTGGTCATGTCCTGATGTTCATGAGGGATTGGCCTATATTTGTTTGTTTGTTTGTGTTTATTTTAGAAACTGTTTTATCTGATTTTAGTATCAGGGTAATGAGACTTCATAAAATAAGTTGGGAAATGTTCTTTCTTTTATTTTCTGGAAGACGTTGTGTAGAATTCATGTTATTTCTTTTTAAAAATCTGTTTGGGTTTACCAGCAAAATTATTTAGGCCTAGTGATAGTTTTTTTGGAAAGTTTTAAATTATAAATATAATTTCCTGTAATAGTTCTAGAAATATTATGATTACTTATTTCATATTGTTTGAGTTTTTGGTAAATTGTGTTTCTTGAGAAATCAGTAAATCTTAGACTAAGTTGATGTATTTATATCTTTAAAGTTTTTCATAGTAGTTTCTTATGTTCCTTTAATGTCTGTGGAAATAGTAATGATGTCATCTCTTTAATTTTTGATATAGGTAAACTGTATCTTTTCTCTTTTTTTCATGGCCAATATTGCTAGAGTTTTATCTTTTTTTTTAAGAAGTATGTTTTATCTTTACTAGTATTTCTCATCTACTTAACTTATGTTTGTTTTGTTTCCCTTTTTTGTTTTTTTTTTTTTTTATATGGAAGCTTAGATAATTAACATGAAATCAGTGGGGTTTTTTTGATAAAGAAAATATTCACTACTACAAATTTCCTTCCAAACTTTGTTTGATCAGCATCACAAAAAAATTTCTGTTATTTTTCCATATTCTTTTAGTTCAAAATAATTTTAATTTTCCTTTGGATTTCTCTTCAACCCGTGGATTTTTTCTTTCTTTCTTTTTTTTTTTTTTTTAGTTACCCAAGACAAGGTTCATCTTAGTTAATTCTACAAACGTATTTGTAAACGTGTGTGTGTGTGTGTGTGTGTGTGTGTGTCTATTCTACTGTTGAAAAGAAAATTCTGTAAATGTTTATTAGATCCAGTTGGTTGATGGTTCAGTACTTATGTATCCTTTGCTGAGTTTCTGTTTACTATTTTTATCTGTTGCTGAGAGAGGAATTGTTATGGGTTCAGTTGTATCCCGCCAAAATGCTATGTTAGAGTTCTACTCCCCAGAGCTATAGAACATGATGTTATTCAGAAACAAAGCCATTGCAGATGTAATTAATTCTGATGATGTCATGCTGGATAGGGTAAGACCCTAATCCAATATGAATAGTATTCTTATAAAAGGAGAAATTTGGGCAGACACATACACAGAGAGAATGCCATGTGAAAAGACTGAAAGCCAAGGGATGCCAAAGATTGCCGGGAAACTCATAGAAGCTTAGAAAAGAGTCATGAACTACATTCTCCCTCATAGCCAAGAGAAGGAAGCAAACCTGCTGACACTTTGATCTTAGACTTCTCTATTCCAGAATTGTGAGACAATACATTTCTGTTGTTTAAATCACCCAATTAGTAGTACTTTGTTATGGTAACCCTAGGAAAATAATGCAGAAGTGTTGATGTCTTTAACTGCAATTGTAGATATTTATATATCTTCTTTTGGTTCTGTAAGCCGTGTTTTCATATATTTTGAAGGTCTATTGTTACAAATATACACATTTAGAACTGCTATATCTTCTTAGTGAATTAACCCGGTCATGTGTAAGTGTTGAATTGCTTCTCACTTGTTGCTTTCCAAGTTCTCTCTTCATCTTTGTCTTTCAGTAGTTTGATGTGTTATGTCTTTACCTTCTGCTTGAGCAGAGCCTCATGTTTAACTCAAGGTGAGGGCTTAGGGCCTTCTCACATCTTTTCTGCAGATGCATTCAGACCTAAGCCTGTACTCCTATGCTTGCCATGGTGTTCTAGATTCCCAGTAATACCTTAGAGCTACAAAGCCACTATGGTCATCTCATTTTCCAGCTTTTTCTTTAAAGCTTTTTCGGGTAGCCTATCATGTGCTCCAATTATTATCCACTTCCTCAGGCAACCACACATTCCATCAGTTGCATCTAATTGCTTTCAACAAATCCCCCCAGAGAAAAGGCTGTTCACACTAGAAGATCTGAGTTGGGTCAAATAAAAACAACCTTGCAAATGGGAACTTCCAGGGTATCACCTGACAGGTCAAATTATGACATTTTCGGGGAATGAGGTGTGGAAAGGGCTCCAGCCTATTTCTCCTTCCTCAGTGTTTGCTAGGATGCTGGTTTTAATTGTGATTGTAGCTGTCAGTTTTAGAGACAACCGCCAAGCTGGAGAGAGGTGATTGGAAATAGGGCAAGTTAAAATACTACAAAGCTTCCAAATCTCAATGAAATTCAGCTATTTTTCTCAAATAAATGCTCCCTGGGTTGCTGCGGCTTTTGGCTAATTTCTAGCATTCTTAAAAGTTAATTATTACAGGTTTGTCACTTTTCTCATTGCTTTTATGAAGTACATAATTTTTGGAGGTGTTTATTCTGCCATTGTTACCGATGTTACCTCCAGGTTTTTTAAATTAGTATTTGCATAGTATAATTTCATCCATGTTTTTATGTTTACCCAACTTATATCATTATATTTAAAGTAAATTTGATGTAGATTGCAAATATTTAATCATGACTTTTAATCCATTCTAACAATCTATGTCTTTTAATTGGTTTGTTTAGAACATTTACATTTATTATTAATATATTTGAAATTAAACCTACCATTTTCTTTGTTTTCTAAATGTTCTCTCTGTATTCTGAAACTCTTTCCCCATTTCTTGTGTTTTTGCACATTATTTAAACATTGTACAGGATTACAATTTACCTTCTTTTTTTTATATACTAAATTTCTTTGTATATTTCCATTTATGTGGGTATATGTTGAATTCTACGCTCACCTCAAATTGAATACAGAAAACTTATCACAATATATAGATGTCTTTTTGCCTGTCCCTTCATGTTATAATTATGCACACACACACACACACACACACACACACACACACACA
>NW_024423343.1:81615988-81647437 GCF_017311325.1 Ursus maritimus | reverse complement strand
CACACACACACACACACACACACACACACACACACACAATCAATGGTCAAATGTCTTATTAAAAATTTAAGAGAAAAATATATTATCTGAAATCTTACTATTTGTGAGACTTGTTTTCTACTTGATGTTCCAGAGTTTCTTCTGTTACCATTTTCCTTCTGTATAAAGAAGTTTCTTTACTAATACTTTTAGAGTAGGCTTAGGCTCCTTTATCTGAGAATGGTCTTATTTTATCTTCCTTCATGAATGATATTTTTGCTGGCTATAGAATTCTCAGTTGACAGTTGTGTTTTGTTTTTAACACTTTAAAAATATCGTCTCACTTCTTTCTGGCCCTCATGATTTCTAATGAGAAACCCATAATTATTTGTATTGTATCCCCTTATGGATAGTGTCATTTATCTCTGATTGCTTTTAATATTTTTTTGTCTTCAGTTTTGACAGTTTTATTATGGTTCTGGGAATATATCTTTTTGTCTTTGTCCTGTTTAGGCTTTCATTATCTTCTGATATCTGTAGGTTTAAATCTTGCACCAAACTTTGGAATATTTAACCATTATTTCTTTAAATAATTCTTTAGCATCACATTCTTTTTTTCCCTCTTTTCTGGGATTCTGATGATATGAATGTCAGATTTTTCAGGAATTGTTCAATTTTTTCTATGATTTTTTCCCCATTTATTCATGCTAAGTAATTTCTACTATCCATCATCAAGTTCACTGGCTCATCTCTAATTCATTCAGGTATTATTTATTTTTTTATTTATTTAACTCTGAGGTTTTCTATTTTCCCATTGACTTTAAGATTTTGTAATTGGAGTTTGTTGGAGTACTGCCATAATAGTCCTTTAAAAACTTTTATAACTTAATTCCAAAATTTGTTTCACTTCATCATTTGTATCTGTTAATTGTCTTTTCCCATATGAGTGGAGATTGTCCTGGTTCTCTGCATGCCAAGTGATTTGGGATTGTACCTGGATCTTTCAAATATTATTACAAGTCTCTGAGGCTTTTTTAAATCCTGTGGAGAATAGTGATTGTTTTTTTTCCTTTTCTTTGAAGGAAGTTGATATGGTTAGTTTAAGGCTACAAGTTCCATACTGCCTTCTATGGGCAGTGGTTACAATTTCAGTATAGTTTTCAAATCTTTTCAAATTCTGTTTGGAGTTGTCTCAAGTGTCTGCCACCCATTGGTCAGTCTGGGCCTGAGCTCTGGTCTGTTAATTGACTTCTCACATATTTTTTTTTATGCTGATTAGAATTAGATTCACTTGTGTTCAGCTTGGAGGTGAGCCCAAGCATTTATAAAGAACTTTACAAGTTTCCTTTTCTGAGCTCCTCCCTCACTGTTATCTCCTCAATACTCCCTAGGGGTCTAGGGTCCCTTGTTTGGTCCTCTGACCAGTAATCTGGGGATTTGATTGTTCCATTCTACTGTGCCCATTCAGGGCTGTACCCACATCTGGGTCCAAGAGACAAGAGAGGAGAGAGAGGGAGAGTGAGAGAGAGGGAGAACATCAGAGGTGTGCTACCTCCTTGGGATCACAGCTCCCTTGATCAGAGAAGAAGATTCCCCTCCTTCTGAGTCGTCTCCCTCACTACCACTGTTGTTGTCATCATTGGATTCCTTGGGGCTGGTACACGATAGAATCATGATTTTTTTTTTTTTAAATGGAAGAAAGAAAAGACAGAACAAAACTGAGGGACATCTACACTCTTCTGAGTGTTTGTTAGGCATCCCCTTTCCTACTTTTCAAACCAGAACCAGAAGTCTTCTCTTGGAGCTTCTCCCATCTACAGCCTACGGCTCACTTCTGGCTTTGGACTGCATAAGATCAGGTTGGAGGATACCAGAGGAAAAAAATGAAATGGTAAGCTCACTGTTCGTTCTTTCGTATTTCAATTTTCACCGTAATCTTCCCAGTACTCTTTACTTTGTAGAATTACCAATAGTAGTTCCATACATTCTGCGCTAGCTTTATAGTTCCAGTCTATGTCATATTCAGGGTATCCACAGCACATCACCTAGAACAAGAACCCCAATAAATTCTGCTGTAGTACAATTGTATCACTGTATAATCCTTAAATATTTACTGAGAGACAACTTAATGATTTTTATGTACATTAGTTTCTAAGCCAGATTTCCCTAGTTCAAATGCTAAGTCTACCACTTACTAGCTCTGGACCATATACAGATTATTTGAACTCTTTCTGCCTGTCTTCTCATCTTTTTAAAGGCAACAATGATAATAATGGTATTTCCCTTTCTGTTAGTTATTTAGTTATTTATATATATGAGTGCTTAGAATAGTTCTTGACATATGGGGAACATCATAGAAGCTTTGCTGTTGTATTTTGAATAAAAACACAGTTTTGGTACCTTCTTTGTTGTACAATCTCAATACTACTAATCAATAGTAGAAATATTAGGATATATGATAAATTACTTTGTTCATTTCAAACATTGTAAAAATGCAGCTTATCTCTTTCTATTTTAGGTTGCTACTTTCCCTTTTATCCTCATTCTTTCTTTCAGTACATTTTATCAGATTGTCCTGTGAAGATGCAGTGTTCATGATCTGGTCTGACCACTGTAGCAACCAAATCACATAATAAGAAAGCTAATTTCATAGCACTTTGGGAGGGTTATTAATTCTTGGTGTATATATTTTGGAGAAAGTCAAATATTGGGCAAAGGGCATATGCTGATAGTCATGCATCAGCCAGGGTTTAAAGGGAAACTTAAAACCAGACTTCCTCAGGATGAAGATAACAATCAGACAACTGATGCTATAACGTAGGGGGAGAAAAACAGACCATCTCTCACTACTCTGGGTATGTCACTAAGAGCATGCTTCAGAAGTTGCAGAGAATTCTTACCGGATTTTTTCCCAATAATATCCAAAAAATCTTCAGCTAAAAATCAAAATGAAACACACTTCTATGTTTGATGCCTAGACAAAACAAGAACATAACATAATTTTGTTTGAAGAATATTCTTAATGATGTCTAGCCTAGAGGAAAGTTTATAGTGGTCTTAGAAAAGTTTATAGACTCTGATCAAAAAAATCAGGCCCTCTGTGTGTATGTGTACATAGGTATGTATGTATGTATGTATGTGTGTATGTATATACACATTATTAGTTGAATGTGTGTGTCAATGTTTGTTTTGGAACAGTTTGTTGTCCAATAAGATGAAATGGATTAAAAATAACTATTTATGTACTTTCTTAAGATTAAAGGAACTTTAATATATAAGAACAATGTTCCAGGCAATAGCTAAAAGATATTTCTAATGAAAGGCCTAATCATGTGTTCTATACCTGAAATGCCAGTTTTCTAGTAATTGCTATATATAAACATTGTAAAATGAAGTTATGGGTGGTTAACAATTATTAAGTCGTATAATATATCAATAAATTTGATACTTGAAAATTTTAATTTAAAATAAGAAACAAAAAAAACCCTTTGGATTCACGTGTTTGAAAACTGGACCCAACGGGCTTAAGCAGAAAGGAAATTTTGGTTCTCATGCAACAGAATGTCCAGAGGCAAGGCTGATTTTTGGCATGGCCAGAATCAGAGCTTCATGATATCAAGGCTAGAGTTCTTTTATTCTTGGCCTTTGTCTGGAAGTCTCAGGCTTTGTATGGAAGAAGCAGTAGGTACCAAGAAGGTGGGGTGGGGGAAGGGGGCAAAAGTGAAGCTGTCTACCCTCAGTGGGAAGATTATCCTATCATTTCCATTGTTCAGAATTGCTGGCAAATTGTGATAATAAAAAACACTCTTCTAGTAGGTTTTAATAATAATTTTAAGTCTCTACATACAATGCACACCCCATTGCCTGGATACAGGGTGACAACTACTGCCCTCATCATTCCCACATTAGTGGAAGGGAGATGATGGATGGTAGCAATTCCATCCTCTATATTCTTTCAGGAAGAAAGACACCTGCTTCCCTCCCAGGCATCTCAGAAAACTTCCCACTGTCTTAATCCCACTGGCCTGGAACCTACACATCTTTGAACCAATGCCTATGGCTGGGGAATGATCCTCAGTGATTGGCATAAGCCAATCAGGGTGTATGCTAACTCTGTCTATACCATAGTAGTAAGAGTAGGCAAGGGGTGCCTTCACAAAGGATATTTAGTGTTGTCTTTTACCCAAAGAAAGATGGATGGGTGCTGGACAGTAGTAAATTTTCCTTAGATTTCTTTACATACTTTATCCATGTAATGATTTGGTATAAAGGAGAAAGTGTTGATTATTACATGTGGCTAGAGTTGCAAGGTGGATTTTTGACCTTCGTTTTAGCTCTCTTTCATACCATGACATACACTAGAGGATCACTCATTTGAATCACACTTCTGTCAACAGAAACAGAGACAAAATAACCCAGTCCTCAGAACATGTGTCAATTATTATATCTATCTGTGCTAACTCTATGACTAACCACATGCATAGAATTTTCAGTGAGGTCCATGTTTGCATCTGTATTTGGTTAAATATATGAACTTCTGTTCCTTGTTTATTTGTCTTGACAGGTTGAATAGGCAACCATAAAACACAATTGAATACATCCTTGAGAAGTAATGACATAACTGACATTAGCCTTTTGTATGTATACTGTCAAGGTATCCATCTTTTTCCATATGGGTTTCTGGAGCAAAAACAAAGGAATTATATAGTATTTACCATTTTATCACTTGGTTAATTCTAGCAAGACTGATTTGCTAGTTATGGATTGTATTACAAATTGACAAATGATTGTCCATGGATAATATCGCACCCACTGCTTGTTTTTGTAGGTCAGGTTTTATTGAAACATAGCCCATTCATTTGCTCATTGTCTATGGCTGCTTCCACCCTACAATGGTTTGGAAAGTCTAAGCTACCTACAATCTTGCCTTTTACAGAAAAATTTTCCAACACCTTGCCTATACTCATGGCTTACATTTATTAAGCACTTGCCATTTGCTAAGCAGTGAGGTAAAAGCCTTACTCCAATCATTCTAGAGATGAAAAGAAAATGAATTAGAGGGATAAGTAAGTAGAGCAGTGTCAGATAATCAGCGTGCATGGAGAGATGACTGGACACCAGATTTTTTTTTAAACAATTCACCAGACTATGACTTCTTCACATTCTGAAAGTTTTCTTTTTTCTACTAGGGGCAGTAATAAGATAACGAACTTGGGAAGTATGGAGTAAGGTGAAGAGCTTTCGAATTGGGGAAACAGAAACTGACGCTCTAGGCTTGATCTTGCCATTCGTTAGCTCTAAGGATAAAGAAATCACCTCAGATTTCCCTCCATGAAAAAAGGCAGTACTGCGAGATGACCATTGAGGCTGCTCTAAGTTCTAAATATCTAAGATGCTAAACTATCAAAAAGAAAAAGCACTCTCCTATTTCTACAGAATAAAGTAGATTTAATACAAAAAATTAGCGTGGGGCCCCTGGGTGGCTCAGTGGGTTAAATGTCTGCCTTCAACTCAGGCCATGATTCCAGGGTCCTGGGATTGAGCCCCACGTCGGGCTCCCTGCTCAGTGGGGGAGGCTACTTCTCCCTCTCCCTTTGCTGCTCGTGCTCACTCTCACTCTCTCTCTCTAATAAATAAAATCTTCAAAAATTTTTTTAAAAATAAGCAAAATTAGCTCAAAAAAGTCTATATGAAGGAAATAATTACATCCCAAGGAAGAATATTAACCATATTTTAACTGGCTTTGTTACAGATATTGATTATTTTGTAAGTTGACCTACAAACTGGTCTGAACAATTGATCTGGGGACAAAACTAGAGCCAATGTCAAAATTATGTAGTGTAAATATTTAATAAAAATTGTTTGTTCTTTCCACCTGTACTCCTCTACCCTTACTGGATTCTACATATGGTCATAGATATTGGTTTAGATTTTAAAATCATATAACATGAAAAATTCAGTTAATTGTCTACAAGGTTAAGTTAGAGAATGTAACTCCTTCTTAAAATAATGGCGTGTAATTCCTGCAGACATCACTGAGAATGCGAAGTTCTCTGGTTGAGCTCGCTAACTTTCTGGGAAGTCTGTGCAACTGTAGACGAGCACACTTTTCATATAATGTAAACTGGTCTTTCCTTTTGAGGAGCATGAAGAAGTTTGCCCCCACAACATCCGCATTTCCTCTTAAAGCTTCTCACACTCTATAGCTAACTGCACTAAATGCTGAGTGGAATTGTCATCATAGAGAGTAACCAACTAATGCCGAGGGCCACAAATTGGAGGAGTTTGACATATGTATTTGTTTTAATTTATCAAAGGCTATGTATACAGATGAGAGAAACCACAGATATAAAGGAACATGAGTCTCTCTGTGGCATAAGAAAATCTACCAGCTAGTCAGACTGGAAGAAACATCCCTGTGTCAGTGATATAAAGGGGAGATGTTAAATGACAACTTTAAAGACAGTGACAGTGTTAGGGAACCAGCCCTCCTGCTGCTTGCACATCACATTGGCACTCTGTGAAATTGACAAAGCTCCTTCAGTGGAGTTTGGTTAAGGTTCATACGGGCAGAGAGATGACACATTTTATTTCTAAGACATAAACTTTGTGTGTGTGTGTGTGTGTGTGTGTGTGTGTGCATTGCACATGTGCATGCTTGTGTACATGGGTGTGCCATCTATTTTTCAAACAGGACTCAAGAGACACATGTTTTAGAAATCTAGAAAGGTAGGGGTGCTTGGGTGGCTCAGTTGGTTAAGTCTCTGTTGATTTTGGCTCAGGTCATGATCTCAGGGAGATGAGGTAGAGCTGTCTCAGCCTCTGTGCTCAGCAGGGAGTCTGCTTGAGATTCTCTCCCTCTGCCCTCTAATAAATAAATAAATATATTTTTTAAGGATTTTATTTATTTATTGGAGAGAGAGCTTGAGAGAGAGGGAGAGGGGTTGAGAAAAGGGGCAGAGGAAGAGGGAGAAGCAGACTGCCCACTTAGCAGGGAGCCTGATGCAGGGTTTGATTCAGCCAAAGGCAGACACTTAACCCACTGAGCCACCCAGGTGCCCCAAATAAATAAATCTTTAAAAAAATAAAATAAAAATTAGGAGTCTAGAAAGGTAAAGCTGAAAAATGTCTGTGCAAGCTGGTCATTCCCCTGAGCACATCTTAACTTCAACACAGAAAGCATTATAGAAACTCCTAGTAAGAAAAGATTTGCTGGCCATATTGTTCGGTAAAATCTGGCTCCTTATCTTTAATCAGCCTGTATAATTATTAAAAAAATTTGATTTACTCAAATGTTAACCTTATGTTTAATATAATGGAAGTTGTACATATTTGTTTGGCACGGATGTTGTGTGTGTGTGTTTGTGTGTATATATTTAGGGGACACAGAATGACAGTGCAGTGGCTGGCATCAGAGCAACTTGGGCAGCACGGATCAAATGACATGACTGGAAGTAAATGAAAATCCTGAAGTAATTAATGTGTTGTTCTCTGATTCAGTATGTGTGTGTGTGTGTGTGTGTGTATGTATCAATTGTCTTAGTTGATACTATTTTATCAATCTACTACTAATTCTCTTTTAATAATAATAATAATACTATCTTATAAGTACTGTTCTTCAAAAGAAGTATTATTTTTCTAGGACTTCTAATGAACATTTATTTTTAGAAAGGATTTTTTTTTTTACAAACTTATGAAACATTTATATAATAAATCATCAAAAGATGTAAAATTACATCATCTGGTTATATTTATGTTCATGAATATAATGTGACTTTTTCCACTTCACATAGGTCTGTGCTGCTGTCAACCTCAACCTTTCGAAGTGACATTTTCATTTAGAATCTTATCATTTTATAATTATTACTTTTCAGAACTCCCAGGGAGTGAACAAAAGCTTCCTCTTTGTATTTCCATTGTTATGTTTCTTTGAAGAACAAATTAAATTTCAACTCCAGCCAAAATAAACTTCTAAATGGCAAAAATAAATCTAGAATTATGTGAAAAAGAAAATCTAGGCAAAGCTTGACTCTGGATATCATAAGTTCAGGTGTATTTAAGATAATTTACTACCATGTTTTCTTTTCTTTGTGCAAGGCTGTGGCGCCATATGCTCCCTTTGTAGTAGGGAAGGGAGGGAAGAGCTAAGGTCTGAAAAACATTACTACAGAATGAGCTGAGGAAACTAGTTAGTATATCATTCTATCCTGTCCTGAGAACAAAGACACAAAGCTGAATTTTCTTTCCCAGCTCAACTCCCATCTATCTCTTTTACGTACCCTTTCCCTATTAACGTCAATGATATGAGGGTGCATAGCAGTCTATAGTCTGAAACTTATAGTTAACTGCATTAGCTCAATGTACCAATAAAAAAATTAACAACCCCCTTGGTATTTGGGGCCATTTACCTAATCTTCTCTCCCAAGTATCTTGACCCTATGGAAGCAAAACAGACAATTTCATTTGCCATACACAGTTGATATGCCAAATGGACTTCGGTGCTTTAAATTTATTAAAGTCATGATTTGACTTTCACACAAAGTGACTCAGTAAGCTCACTTGGCTCTGTCCCTGCAAATTGCCATATTTGAGTGTTTCTCCCCCCACAGCTCACCACATTGCTAAAATAAATTGCCTTCTCTGTTTCTTTGTTTTGGCTTTCCCCTGTGTTTTCCTTTGGTATTTTGTTGTTGTTGTTCATTTCGCCTATCATTCTTGTTTCCTGATTCTTACCTTTCCTTCTGCTGAGTATAAACACACCTTAAGGCAGTACTGCTGATCAATTAAAGAAATAAAAGCAGAGATATTTAGGTAAAGAAGCTATATTGCAGCTTTAAGAATAATGGAAGTGCTGTGTCATGAAAACATATTTTCACATGTACTCAAAATACTCTGAATAGTAAATTACTACATTGTGAAGGATTTTTTGAAACAATACTTGGTAAATTTTCCCTTTAAGAGACTGGTGTTCCCTGATTTGGTAAGATTCCTCCTTTCTCAGCTTTATCACAATGTTTGACATAGTATGATTTTCGTTTTTAATTGGCTTGTTGTTTTACTAAACACTAACATTTGATTTGTTTTATAATATTTATTGCTGTTTGAAGGTTTTTTGTTTCTTTGTTTTGATGAGGTTTTTGCACTTTAATTGTTTTACCCATTTGGTCCTGTTCTTCCTTTCCTTACTTTTTTTTCCATAACTTTTTAGATCCCCAATTTTTAACATGTTAAATGGGCGTGTATACAAGCACACACAAAAATTTCATCTGAAGAATTAAGAAAAACATTGGTGCTATTCCAAAGCTGCTATGCTGATAAAATATTCCAGAGTTCCCTGTATTAATATCCATAACTGAAAAAGGGTTGTGTTGACACTCAGTACCATAGCTAAGTTCCTCCAATAAAAGAATTATTTTAATGTTCGATATCCCAGGACATTTTGTGGTCAGTGGAAGAAAGAGCCCAGCATTATGACTTCTAATCTGAAAAATAACAAGATAAAAATGATGCTTTAATTTTCATATGTTGACATATTTTTCTCTTTATATCAAGACTATTGACAGCTCTTTTCTCTATAGATAATCTGGAACTAAAAGAGGAAGTGAGTTGCTCAGGGGCATTTAGTTGGCGGCTTTCTTTTTTTTTTAAGATTTTATTTATTTATTTATTTGACACAGAGAGAGAGACAGCCAGTGAGAGAGGGAACACAGGCAGGGGGAGTGAGAGAGGAAGAAGCAGGCTCCCAGTGGAGGAGCCTGATGTGGGGCTTGATTCCAGGACTCTGGGATCACACCCTGAGCTGAAGGCAGACGCTTAACGACTGAGCCACCCGGGCGCCCCTGTTGGTGGCTTTCAAAACCTGATTGAAGTTTAAGAGTCTTGTCAAGTTGTTGACTTTCCTTACTCTACTTTGTTGACTTTTGGGCTTTGGTGCCACTGAGTCGCAATATAGTTTAGTGACTAAACACCAAGACTCTGAGGTCGGATAGATTTGAATTAACGTTTAATTTCCCCCACCATGTAGCTGTGTAACATTGTAACAACTAATGCCTCAGTTTTCTCATCTGTAAAGTGGGAAAAAGCATAGTATATATTCTCTGTATATAAGATTAAGAAGAGAGACTTATTTTAAGAAATTGGCTTAATAATTGTGGGAGCTGGCAAGTTTAAAATCATAGGTCAGACTCACTGGAAAGAAACTCAGGAAAGAGTTGAAGATGCTGTCTTAAGCCCCAAATCCACAGGGTAGGCTGGCAAATTGGAAACAAAGGCAGGGTGTCTATGGTACTGCCCTGAGTCAGAAGTCTTTCTTATCTGAAAAATCTCGGTTTTGCTCTTAAGGCCTGCAACTGACTGGATAAGACCCATCCCATATTGGGGCACCTGGGTGGCTCAGTCGGTTAAGCATCTGCCTTCAGCTCAGGTCATGATCCCAGGGTCCTGGGATCAAATTCGGCATCGGACTCCCTGCTCAGTGTGGAGTCTGCTTCTCCTTCCCCGCCCCTACCATTCCCCCCTGCTCATGTTCTCTCTCTCAAATAGATAATTAAAATGTTTGGCGGGGGGAAGACCCATGCACATTATGGAAGGTAATTTCATTTACTTAAAGTCAATTGATCATAAATGTTAATCACATCTACAAAATACCTTCCCAGCAACATGTAAAGTAGTGTTTGACCCAACAATTAGGCACCATAGCCTGGCTAAGCTGACATAAAATTAACCATCACATGTTTGGTGTAGAATACTAGTTAGTGTGTGGGGAAATTGAAGCACTTGGGAGGGGCAGAGACTGGAGATGATTCTCTTTGGAAGCAGGAGGTGGGGGGTGGGGAGGGGGTGGTGGTCTTGATCCACTGTCCTTAGATTCTTGTTATAGATTGTCATGGCCATTGAGACCTCTGTTTTTCAAATGCTCTGCTCTGCCACTTACAACCCTGTGGACTTTAGCAAGTTGCTAATTCCCATGTGGCTCCTCAGATTCCTTGTCAAAGAGGGTGCTAGTGATAGTTTCCTTATGATGGGAGTCTGTTTGCCAGGAGTAAATAAAGTAATACATTAAATCTCACAGGACAATGCCTGGCATATACTAGTATTCTGTACAAATTCGCAGTTTTGTTTTGTTTTGTTTTTTAAATTTCATCTGATCTTCAATTTCCATGTGATTGGCTTATTACTAGGGTAAAATATAATTTTGCAAAAGTGGGACATATTGAGAATGAAAGAGAGTTTGTGAATGTTTGCTCTGGTAAAGCAAACATAGACCAGAGAGTCCAGGGAAAACCAGGCCATATGGTGAACCTAGTTGTACTGAAATTTGCTGTGATTTCCTTTCAGAGTTGAAAGTGCTTAATACATTAAGTTTCTTAACTCTCTGAAGTTCTTTTTGTTTTGTTTTGGGTTTTTTGGTTTTTTTTTTTTTTTTTTCTTCACAACTATTTAGTCATCACATATAGTTTGATTCTGGCAGCTAGGATGGACACAACTGCCTTAGGCAGACTCTATTCATTCCTTGTGGGTAGGTGGTGTTAGATAAAATTTAATTTTTCCTGAGGGTCTCTGCAGATGGAATTTAGCTAACTTTATGGCATCAAATTCAATGTCTTGTTGCTATTATTCAATATGTAGGTATACCCACACGAAGGCTTGTCTGCCAGCCAGTTCAAATCGCTGAATAAATGATATTTATAGTTATCTTTATTTTTCTATGAGCAAGACGATTTCCACCTCAGGAACTCCATGTTGCCGTAACAAAACTATGGCATGCTTAAACCATAGAACATGTGGAATAGGGATAGTGTAGGGGAAGTAAAACCCACTTTATAAATGTCAAATAATATATTTTATTTAACTGCTCATATTTTGCATGCCCTTTGCTTTGGTTGCACTCTTTTTCCCTGCTCCAATTTTAAGGAAATAATACCTTTTCTCATCTCGGCCTTTTCTGCCTTGATAGGCTATTGCTGATAGCATCTGTAGCCTTAAAATCACAAGGTATAAAGGGTTTGCTGGTCAGGGTTCAATCAGAAGAGCAGATATAGAATAAAGAATTAGTAAATTAATTAACTTTACACAATTCTGATTGAGCAAATCTATATAAGCCTGCCGTATCTGCATCTGGCAAGAAGTCTAATGTCAGCAAGGACATCAGCTGGGAAGGGCAGGTAGATACAAAGTAGTGGAGACCAAGGAATGACAGGAGCCTATGAGGGCAAACTGGACCCACACCTGTCTCTCACTGCCTCCAGTATCAACGATGCAGCTGATCTGTAGGGAAACATGGCACCCTTGCACACATGTGCAGAGCTCAGGGTTCTGTGCAGTTGAAGGAAGAAGTCCGTTAGGTCTGGTTACACCCCTAAGATGTTTGAGAATATCAGCAATTACATGAGTGAGCGACAATAGGACCCACCCTAGGGTGAGTTAGACCATAAAAGTGTCTGCTTCCTCACTTCTGCCTTGCAAATCTCACACAAGTTTCTCTAGTGGTCCCCTCTGACCCAGGAACCTATGGGAAAAGGAATTCTGGGAAATGTAGTTCTAGCTAAGCTGACACTTACCTGAAGCTTAGTTACTGCAAACAGTTTCAAGAAGCTTCTCATGGCAAAATGTAATTTAAGAAGTGCTTAACTAGTCACATTTCCAAAACTGTTCTTATTCCCCAGTCTTGGGAAGCCCTCTGCTCCAATGGAGTCTTCTGTGGCTACTCTTGGTGACCTGCACATTGCTTGAGAACTACATTCTGGCAAAATTGAGTGATGTTAGGACAAGACCACCACCCAATTTCAAGACCTCACTCTCCTTTCCTTTAGTAGTACTATATAAACCAAAATTGTAAAGAAATTATTTAGGTTGTTATGTTCAGAAAGCAGAGTGTAGTCAATGGTTAAGAATGTTGTCTCTGGGATTAGCCTAGATTTAAACCCTGGCTCTTTCTCCTACCGGTTATATGCTCTGGGGCAATCACTGTTCGAGCCTTCTCATCTGTGAAATGGGGATAATAATAGCAATGGCCGTCTCTCACATGGGCATTAAATATTTCAAACATATAAAGTACTTCAATCACTGCCGTGCTTAATAAATCTTGACTAATATAACTACACCAGAAATCCACTTGAATAATAATTTGTTGTACAATATTTCAAAGTCCTCGTGATTAGAAAGTGATCTGCCTATCTTTTTAGAGATAGCCTGATCTTCAAAAGAAAATACTATGTCGGATGTGGATCTCTATTTTAATACTGCACCTTGTCATTTGTTTCCTATGAGAGAATCCTTTCCTGAACTGATTTTATCAAAGCACTTGGCCTTACCATCTGCTTTAACCTGAATGCCCATGACCTAAATTAAGGCGTTCATTATTCTTTTCTCTTCCCTTATCTCACAGATTTGGACAAGTAGGTTTGCCCTTAAAAAATGTGACAGGGGCCAATGCATATACCAACAACTACTTAAAGCTTTTCTTTTTTCTGTTATGTTCACTCAAAGCTATTGACATAGAAAGTATTTCCGTTGAGTCTGGGAACCAACAGTAGCCCCAAAGTGTTGATTTCTTGATATGTGAGTAGATCCTGCTATCCTGGAAACCCATTCTAGGGAGTAGTACTTTGCCCCACACCTTGTGGTGATGTGTTAACACAAGGTAGCTAGAATACTAGGCAGCTGTCGTTCTGAGCTTTCAAAGGAGCAGACTGAAACTTAGAGCCAAGTTTGTCCATATTTGACCATTTTCACCTTGTGAAGTTGTGAATGGAATTTCCCACCATGCATTAGGTGGAAAATGTGAGTAATTGCATTTGCTTCAGTTAGTAAAATATATATTTTATTATCATTCTTAGAGTTGAGGAAATTATGTTTTCTAGCTTTGTTGTACATAGATCAAAGAAGAGACTCTCATTTATGCCAGATTTCGCTATATATTAAACAAGCTATTTTTGGTGAGATTATGAGGTAACCAAAACTCTTTCTAGTTTAATTTTACCTTTAACTGGATTCAGATTGCTTTAACTGAAGAGTCAAAGGGCCTGACCTCTAATTCATTAACATAATCAGAAGCACATGTAAGCTACCGGCTGCCAATCTGCTTGTGAGTCAGTGGCTACGGGATACACACAGCAGTCTTGGAGGGTTTACTCAGTGGTACTCTGGGGGTATTTTTAGGTACATGGCCGAAGGAAAAATAGAAAGGGAAAGAAAGAAATACCATAGAGTATGCAAAAGTTTGCATACAAATTGGCATCCAACTTTTCATAAAGTGTAAGTCCATCATTTTTTAGGTGGAAGAATCATGGAAATAACCCCTCCTTGTCCCCACAAATATTCATCCCTAAGTTTTATTTATTCTCTAATTCCTGAAAATTCCAGTGGCAGGTGATCGTAATAGCTCCTTATGAGACAAACTCTCTTGTGGTGTATTAGTTCTCAAAGCCAATTAACTTTTGGTAAGAATTTAAATAACAGAGGAGGAGAATATAAGACTGAAAATTTGCCTCCTGACACACATAGCGGTTAGGAGAGCAGAAAGAAAACCCTTTGTTGAACTGAAACAAGGGCACATTAAAGTGGGTGATGGCTGAGCACTGCCTGACCTTTAGGGATTCTGCCCCAGGAGGAATTTTGCAAATGCTCTCCTTCTCCAGCTTTGTTTTACTTTTAAAACATCTCATTTTTGTAGAAACATTCTCATTTTTTGTGAACACCTTAGAGAAATAAATTAGATAAGGTAAAATTCAGGTTTTGATCTTCTGTTTCTGCCACCTGGCAAAAGGAACAAAAATATATGGCATATCTGCTGAAGGGCCATAGTAAGAAGTAGTTTATCTCTTTAGTTTTGGTGTCCTACACTACCCACCTCTTTATGCTGGAGTCATCCTAGCTGAGTGACTCACTTTTACATGGTGGAGTCATCAGAACTGATTAACTCTGATTATTGTAGTCCTTATTACCTTACTCATATCTGTAACTAGGCAGAGACATTTGTCCCTGGAGACAAATTTCTTGTAAGCTACCTTGGTCGTTCTTGACTCTACGTTGCTTTCGTTTTACAATTTCATTCTCCAAATCCTATTTCTGTATTGTACATAAAACTTACGTCTCTGTCTCATAAGTCTGGGACACGAGAAGTATTGATATTTTTGTGATCCAGAAACACCCTTCATCCGTAAACTGATCTGAGAGAACGATTCAATTACTTTATTGTTAAGCATTCATTGTGACGCTATTTTAATCTCACCAAGAATCTCTTTGCTAACCGTTTTTTTTCCCCACAGATATATTTTGATGAACCATGTAAAGTTTCATTAACTCAGTCCTGGATTCAGTAACTGGTAGATAGTAATTACTCAATAATTTGAATGGACTGGTCTGATATTTTATATAAAGCCGCTGAGATTCAATGAGAACATAGCTAATGGCCCAGATCTGAAAAGCTAGTGCTAACCCTCCTATCATTAACTCTCAGTAACCAGTGTGTGTTATCCATTTTGCAGAACATTTACTATCCACGCCCATTTCTTACTACTCAGCGCTTATTCCATGGTCACCTGTCTTTCCCACCACCCTTCTCAAGTGGGCTTTCTGTAACACTGCTTAAAACGCTTCTGTGGCTTGAGGGCTCCGTTTTTCTTAAAGCACTGTTGGTATTAGCTGCTTCTGTCACTCCTGCGTCATTTTTTTTTATCTGTCCTATTTTGGAGAGAACTATGGTAGACAGATCGACTTTCAGGTCAGAAGGAATTGGGTTAAAATCTCCTCCAGGTATTACCTGTGTTGACATAAGTGAGGTGACTAATCCCGTGGGGACTCACTGTCCTCACCTATAAAATGGATAAATGGATGCAGTGGCTGGGTCATAGGGTGCTTTTCGTAGAGCAATCGTTTTCAATAAATTTTCCTTCTTTATACTTTGCTTCATTTCTTTTGTCTCCCTTGTTCGGGACTTTGCGGTTTGTTTGCTTGCATCTTTTATTTCTCTGCTAACGAGAATGATGTTTCCTTCCACTTAACGCCAGCGTTATTGCCCAGATGCGGCAAGCGCTCCCCTCTCAGGTGTGTTTCTCTGCAAAGCCCCTCACCCGTCATTCTTGTGCACCGGATGATTGGAAGAGGAAAAGCGATTTTTCACAAGCGTGTTCTATTTGGATTAGCATCCCCGGCCTCTTTTGGATGACTTGGCATTGAATGTACAGAAATAACACGTTTCGTCTTTAGTTCTATACTTTAAATCATAGGACATCCGGACTCTATGCCCTTGTTTTCCACCATTATTTTGCCTAATGATGGGACACCAAATATTTTCATGTTTGTCTCTATTCTTATATAGATGGGGAAGAAAACATTTAGCTTTTAAAGTAAAAAAACAAACAAAAAAAAAACAAACAAAAAAAAAGTTTTTCCTCTTTGCTCTCCAGGACTAGCATTCTTTCTTCAGTGCCTTGCTAGTCAAGGTAGGGTCCTTGGATCATTAGCATGAGAGCTTGGTAGAAATGCAGAGCCTCAGGCCCTGCCTAGGCCTGATAGATCAGAATCTGCATTTCCTCAAGATCCCCAAGTCATTTCTACACCCAGGAGAGCTTAAGAACTCCTTTGAAACTTATTGATTAAAAAAAAAAATTGAAAGCCATTTTTGGCCTGGAAAAAAGACCAGAAAAATAGTGGCAGTATGAAAATATCACTCATAAACTACCAAATGGGGGGCTGAAAAAAAGGTCTTACTTTTTAAGCCTGCCATAATAGAAATGATAAACTAATTGCCAGTAGAAGTGACAGCCGACAATTTCAGTCGTGACAAAGGAGAGGGTAAGGTAGGTTTTTCTGCTTAGTGCTGAATGAAGCCATGGAAAATGTTGTTCGTAACCACCTCGATGTTATAAAGAAAAAATTACCAAGTGACATATTTCTAGATTAAAAGGAAATATTAAAACTGGCTTTCAATATTTAAAGCTTACTTAACTAGTAACACTTCGCCTGACACTGACTCGTGTCATTTTATTTCATTCTTCTTTTGATCCATGCAAATAGTTACATGGTTTAAAATATATCATCATGTCACCTTTTTGACAAGATTACATGAAAGAACTTTTTAATACTGGGTGACGAACCTTATGGCCAAGCCTTGATGAGACAATGTTGGCAATAAAGCAGTGATTCTAGGCAAGAAGAAAGCCCTTTTCCCCTTTTTGCAAATAATGAAAATGCATTATTTATACCTCCTTTTTCAATATTGTGCTCACTGATAATTGATGAGAAGTTTTGTAGACCATTTACTCGCGGTGCTTCTCTGAATGTCAGAGTTGTCCGTCTCAATTCTGTTCGTGGGATCAAAACGGGGCAGACCATCAGTACTGTTTGGTTCGGTCTGTGATTGGAAAAGATGCAAAGGGTATCACAAGAAGCATTAACATAAAATAAAATGATTTCTGTTCTGCTCTCTTTTAAACAGACTCGGGCTATTATTATCATTATCATTATTATTTTCCTTTGCTTCCCATGTCAAGAGCTAGGTTCCTTTCCCATACTTGGTATGTAGTACATCTTTTTTCTCGGAGTTAATTCTCCCAGTCTGGTGTGTCAGCCAGGATAAACAACACTTGATGAATGAGACTCAAGGTGTTTAGTCACCTGAAACAGCTGTTTGAAGTAACTCTACACACAGCCTGAGGCCTGTGTTTTCACAGCTGTGAGAACTCTTCAAAAGCTTTCCCTCTTGGCCTCACTCTTTGCTGTGGCTTTAAACTCTTAGCGCAAAATCTGGACTATTTCAAAAGAGCAGAATGAAACTAGAGACAGTAATTTTGCATGATTTCGAGCCAAAAATGGCCTAAAATAAATAAATGAAGTACATTTGAAAGTGCTTTACCTAGGTGGGCTATATATCTGAGAATTGTTCTCCCTCTCCACATCCCCGTATACTCTCTTAAAAGGGAGATGTGTGGCTGAAACACTACGCTTTGTTTATATGGCAGTATTTTCATTTTCTGTTCTGATCCTCTGACACCAAGGCTAAAATCTTATGAGCTTGGAACTATATGTACCTGAATTAAGCTCGGGGAATTGCTGGATGTTTGAGAGAGTTCCAGGCTCATAAATCGACCTAAGGTGATTAAAACTGACATTCTTTGCCAGCCTGCCTAGGTGATTCAGGCTTTTGAAGTTCTTCTGATGTCTTCTATTGGCCTGGCATACTTAACTCATAGAGCAAACTTAAATGCGACCACTGCATTTGTTAAAGGCCCAGACTTCCTTGGGCCTGTTTCAACAGCAGCTGTTTTTCTTCCTCTTGTATATAATGAAAAGGACAGAGTTGCTTCTAAGAATCCCATTACTTCTTGCTCAGGAGATGTAAGGATCATCATTTTTGTTCAGAACGATAATCTCTCTTTTTTTCTTTAATTTAGAATTTTATTTCTGAATTTTGAAAGTAAAGTATACTTGTTTTTTTATAAAATTTTCATACGATTCATAATAAATATGCTTCCAACCATTCTCCTGTATTTAATTAAACTATAGCATAGGTACGGTTTATCCATTCACTTTATGAATATGAATTCAGTGTCTGATAGGTGCCAAGAATTGAGTGAAGTGCTGAGAATATAGAAGTAAAATAGACGAGGTCCTGCCACTACATGGGTTAACATCTAATTGGGAAAACATTCATTAAATAAGGAACAAAACAAATAATGAGTATTTTACAATCAAGTTAAGGGCCACAAAGGAAGGGCCAGGATGGAATGAGAGCACATAACCCTTAATGGTAACTATCTCACTTTCTCTGAAGCCTTTGATTTGAAGATAATGTTAAAATCAACACTGATAATGACTTTTTATTACAGTATTATCGTAGTGCATTAGTTATTATAAGAAAGTCCGTTTTATTCTTATGTATTTCATGTTGACTATGCAGTACTTTGGCCATTATATGTTTCTGAGTCTCGGTTTTCATAAATATGTTAAAATTTAAATACATTTTTATTATCCTCAAATATTTATGTAAAATATTCAGCAGATTTGACACTTGGCATTGGGGAACTATGGAATTTATGCTGTTTTGTTTAGTCATGTCTTCTCTGAATGATTTCCTATAATAAAGATAGAGTCAGGTTAAGTACATTTATTTCTTTGTTTATTTCCTCATTCATTGCACAATTTATTGACTACCTACTATGTGCCATGTTTGTTCCTGGGAATACAAAATGAGTAAATTACAGCTCTTGAATTTGTAAGTTAACAATTCTGTGACTAATAAACTCTGAAGTTTCAGTCACCAAACAGGAGTGGGCACATTGCAGGGCCAAGGGTCCCTGCCTGCGTCTTACACCCCTTGAACTAAGAACGGTGGTTTCTTTTCTAAAAGGTTGAAAAAAAAATCAAAACAAGAATAGTATTTCATGATACGTGAAAACTGTATGAAACTCAAACTTCAGTACCAGAAATAAAGTTTTAATGGAATACAGCCACATCCATTCATCTGCATACCGTCTTAACTGCTTTTGTTCTACCATGTCAGAGTTGAGGAGTTGCAACAAAGATCACAGGGCCCACAAAGCTAGAAATATTTACTAAGTTTTATATAAAAAAATTATTTATTTATTTATTTATTTATTTATTTATTTTTAATATTTACTAACCTTTATATAAAAGGTTTAGATCAGCAGATCCTTGGTCTAACATAATCAAGGTATATTTCTTATTAATAAAATGGCTGTTCCTGATCCATAAGCATTCCTCCTCAGAATATTGACTCAGGGACTCAGAATGCCTCTGTTTCTGGTCTCGGGGAGCCATTTTTAACATGGTGTCCCATAGCGGCTGTGCTTACGTGCAGCGTGCTGGAAGGACACAAACATAGCGGGTGATGTATGAGCAAGGTGTTTTTGAACGAGGTCTGGATGTATAGTACACATTGATTCAGCTCACAATGGTTTAGCTAGAATGCAGTCCTATAGCCACACTTAACTATAAATAAGATAGGGGACTTACAACAAGGAATAGAGGAAGGCTTTAGAAATCAACCACCAGCTTCTGCTATAATTTCCCCCCCAAATCATTAACCATATGAGGCAAACATATAAAATGATAATCATCGTATTCTGTAATGATTTAATTCATGGAGTTATATCAAAGGTAGAGCAAAAGCAGGAAGAAATAAAGATTTCAGCTAATGGTAAACTCAAGAAAGTTGCCACAAAGAAAAGAGAGTAGCATGCAAAAGTTACAACATAAATATTATAAATTCCATGATAGCAATTTATACAGAGTGCTAATGAATCTCTGAGATGCTAGTGAGAGTATCCAACTTTGCATGGGTGAATCAGGAAAGTATTTACAGAGGGACTGTCATTTTCATGATAAAATAATAATAGCTACTATTTATTGAGCACATACTATGTTTAAGACATGACAGGAAATCTTCATGTATTAAATACTTTTATTTATCAATCACCAAAAACATATAAGGTAGGTTTTATCACCATTTTATCAATGGATATAGTAAAACCAGGATACATCATTTTTCTTTTTTTCCTCAAGGTGACATTTCTGGCAAATTGGGACTTAAAGCCACATCTTACTGAATATAACACATGTGCCCTTGACTCTCGGTCACATGGTACAAACAGGATACCAGCTGGATAACAGGACAGGACCACTCCTTGTAGAGGGCAATTTATATGCAAATAATGGAGCTGGGTAAGACAGAACACATGGAGAACAATAAATAATTCTAGGTGATGAGAATATGTGATAAACATGGAGGAAAGGTAAACGATGAGGATAAAAGGCAGGTTGGACATCAGTCTAGAGTTATGGGGATCCAGGAAATATTTTATGTGGGACACTAACAAGATCAGATTTGGGTTTCCAAGAAATAACTTGGACATCTGGTGAAGGCCAATCTGACTGGAGAGATGACAGAATTTTTGAAGGGGCAGATAAAACTAGCACATCTCTAGGGGGTAAATTTTCTTAGAATATATCATTTGTAAAACAGAAAGTTGAGAATTTCCCTAATCAACTAAATTTTTAATGTAATTCATTTGAGTAAAGAAATAGTAGGAATTTTTAAACGTCACCTCATGTTTTATTTTCATTTTGTTTTGTTTGGATTTTTAGTATGTGATAGCTTACCAAAGTTGCCATGGACAAACTCGCGAAGTAGCTTTGATTCACGAAACATTTAAGGAAGAGTAGGATCTTCATTATTTTCTTAGGTGGAACTTTTATAGAGCTGAAAACAGCAAAAACGAAACCCCTTATGGACACTAATGCAAACATTACCTGGCATTTGTACAAAAATTTTATGAGTTCTTTCTCACCATAAAGGGCAGTGCTCTTTTATTACTCAATTTAATTAAAACTTGTTCGAGAGACCACCTATGCAACACAACCTCTTCTCACTTCCATAGCTCTAGCAGAGAGGGCACCTCAGATCTTTATTTTGGGGATCTTCAGTGCTTTTCTTCCCTCTCCTTTCTAAGCCTGTGAAATGGACTATTGGTTTTCTTGATAATAATCAAAATCTTTTTACCTGGTCAATTAATACTGTGGCTTATAGATTTCATGATTCTAAGACTTAGGATTTCTTTGTACAATTGATTAGCTTATAAGTAAATGGTTTTATATGGAGCCTGAATTTTATATTTGCTATATTTTTAAGCATAAATGCACTTTAGATATTAAATCAATAATATCAAATTTGAATTTGTTTTACTGTAAAACTGTTCTATTGCAGTAGGGCCCCAGGGTAGATGTATATTTTCTGAGCTACATAGTTGAATTTTGTTGTTGTCAGATTATGTTTTCTCTTAAAATGGTCTCTTATGACCAGGGATTTGCTGAAGTTCTATCCTTCTTTACTGTCATTGCCATAATAAGCAAACAATACATGCTAGCTAATATTATTTAAGGTAATAATAATGTCATACTTTTTGAAATAAAAATCATCCTGACTAAAGCAAGAGGGTTCTTTTGGGCTGCGCCTGGGTGGCTCAGTCGAGTGAGCCTCAGACTCTTGATTTTGACTCAGGTCCGGATCTCAGGGTCCTGGGATTGAGTCCCTCATTGGGCCCCATGATCAGTGGGGAGTTTGCTTGAGGATTTTTCTCCTTCTCCCTCTGCCCCTCCCTCTGCTTGTGCTTGTGTGCTCTCTCTGTCTCTCTAAAATAAATAAATAAATCTTAAAAAAAAGATTCTGTTGGGGATAAAAACCTTGCCCAATCTTAGGAGTCCTGGAGCCAGGATATTCCTGCAGAATTGTCCCAAACAGAGGGGGATGTCATGAACTTTTGTAGCTCCCCATTGCTTAGTCATTGAATAGGAACTGCTCTTGGGGTTAAGGCATAAACTTAGGTGGAACAGGCTCCTCATCTGAGGACATCTTAGCTTTGAGCCATCAACAGCCAACATGCCTGCAGTTTGGGAAATGAATGCTTAGTCTTGAGGTGGGGAAGGAGATATTGATAGTGAACCTAAAATTTCACTAACCTAAAACATTGTATCTACTAAAAATAGCTTACATAGATTACTTCTTGAATTGCACTAAAGCACTACAAAATAGTTTAGGTAATTGTTCTTACCTCAAGAAATGTTGGCTATAAGAATGATGGAAGAATTATATGTTGTTTGGTTGTTTCATCAAAAGTGATAGTCAAGTAAACATACACAGAATGAGAGAAATATGAGATAGAAAGAAGGGATTATTCCCTCTATCTCTGTCAACTCCCACCCATATCTAGGAGACAACATATATATGCAAGGTTACATGTTGCATGTACTTGAGGGCCTAGGGGTCCTCCTTTCTCTTAATCATTTTTCAAAATAGTAATAAAGGAATAGTGTCCGCTATTTTAACTATGGAAAATCACATGGTAATCCAGCTTGAGTCTTTTCTAACCAAATTCTCTAGGCCTTTGTTAACCATATAAGTATAAAATAAGACATGTTACAGCCAAATGAAGACAGAGAGTAAATAAAATAAATGAATATAGGGGCACCTGGGTGGCTCAGTCGGTTGAGTGACCAACTCTTGATTTCAGCTTAGGTCATGATCTCAGGGTGGTGAAATTGAGCCACTTGTCAGGCTCCACACTCAGCAGGGAGTCTGCTTGTCTCTCCTCTCTTCTTCTTCCCCTGCTCTCTCTCAAATAAATAAATAAGTAAATAAATAAATAAATAAATAAAAACTTAAAAAAAGTAAAAATAAATGAATATAAAACATGATTGCACAGTGATTTCATGGTGATGATTGCTGGTGATGAGTTCTTCAATGAGAAAATTAGGTAGAGAAAAGACACGAGGACTGTTGGCATGGTAGAATTATAGATAGTGAGGATCCTTCCCCTAAAACGTACCATTTCAATATAAGCCTGAAGGAGATGAGAGAGTAGTCTTTGCAAATATCAAGAGGAACAATGCCCCAGGAAAAGAGAATAGTAAGTTCAAAGACCCTAGGTAGGGGTACATGCCTGCATGTTCAAGGAATAGTAAAGAGTGAAGAGAGGACAGATGGTGTGAGTATGGGAAATAGTTTTAAACCATTTATAAAGACTTCAGCTTTTATTCTTAGTAAAATGACAAGCCATTGGAACAGAAGAGTAACAAGATCTGATTTTGTTTTATTTTGTTTTCTAATATGTTATTTATTTATTTTAAAGATAGGAAGATAGGTAGAGAGAGAGTGAGCTGTGGAGGTTTTGAAAAATATTCTGATAGTATTCTGAAGGTAGAGCTGCCACAATATTTTCTAGATTGTGAATGAAAAAGAGTTAGAGATGGCTCAATGTTTTTGGATTGAGTAATTGGAAGGATGGCAACTTCATTTCTGAGAGCTGAAAGACAGTGGAAGGGCGAAGTAGGTGTTGAGAAAAGACCAGGAACTCAGTTTAGGCATTGCTCTTAGATATCTAAGTGGAGGCAACACATCCACAGCTGAATACATGAGCCTGGAATTCAGGGGACAGGTCCAAATTGAAAATATACATTCGGGGCACAACTACATGACAGAGCTCTGGGAATACAGGTGAATAAGATACAGTACTAAAAAAGAGCAGGCTAAGAGGGAGGAGAAAAACCAGGAGGGGATTATGTCTTGGAAGACAGTTACGTCTTGGAAGACCAAATGTCTGGGAAAACATTTTGAAGATTTTTTTAGACTGTAACATGCAGAATATCCTTTAAACTATAACCGATTTTGAAGAAGTATTTGACTATAAAGCAATAATCCAATAAGCCCATAAGCATTTTCTTAATATATTATACGCAGGTTATGCGGTTAATAGTTGCCAAACTAAGACAGTTCTAGGCTTGTTGAAAGTTCAGATTCCTATAAGATTGTGAGTATATTATTTTATCAAAAGTATTTACTTAAAAGAGGATCAGTATTTGCATTGCTTTTTTCAATTTCTGTGTAAAATGTTCATATTGATATTGTTCTTAACAATGAAACAACAGTGCAAGAAAATTAAAAAAAAAAAATCATCAGGTCATGATCATAAAAAAAGTTTAGAAATACTCAACTTTTTTAGGACCTAGAAATACAGAATAGATGATGGTCCCAAGAACTTAAGCTCTTCTTATATAAGCAAATATACTACTCACTTTGTATTAAACAATATAGTGTTTCTCTAGCTCCTTGATTAATTTGGGCAACTGTCTTACAGATCTCATTCCTCTCATTTTTGACTTTCATGTTGTTAAACTGTAATGCCGTTAACATCTTTTTCAAGTAATCTCCCTTCCCTGGTGATTGATGTTAGATACAACAATTACGATGCCAATGCTGGGAATAATTCTTCACAGATGTTGTCAAATTACAGGTTAAATGGGGAAAAGAGTTTCTTTCTTCCGGCCACCCACTCTTCATTCCCTTGAAATAGGTGCGTGGTGCCATGCATCCTGTGCTGTAGGTATGCCAATTCCCCATCCTGTCGCTCATCTGGTTTAAATGACTTCCATTTGCTATTTCAAAGAATGACAGAATGTTATGTACAGAGTGCTTTGCAGGTAACAAAACGCAATAATCCAGCCTTGAATTTTAACTGGCAAAGGGAAGTCCACTGGGTCTGGCACAGTCATGCTGATTTTTCCCTTATTATAAAATAACTTTTGCCATTACTAATAAAAAATTAAATAATAGGATGACTATGATTTACTTCAAACTATTGCAGAGATGGAAAGTGGTCTTGAGTTGCTAATTGTGAAGGCTGGGTGGGAGATAACATTGAGTCTGCCTCTTGATCTGTTTAACATGACATTAACAACAACAACAACATTAAAAATAAAAACAGAGTTTATGTTATTTTAACCCTTCATAAACCATTACGTTCTCAGAGGAAGGAAATACAGAAATTCCACAGGTAATTCTCCTTTGGGTTATTGAAAGGAATGAAGTCATATTTTCTCGGCCATTCAGTTTGGACCAGTGGATTATGGCATGCATTCCTTTAGTTTTGCATTTATTTTTATAAGTGAGTTCATTGCAATTATCAGCAGGAATGAGATGAAGAACAGAAGAAAGAAAAGGAAACTTGGGTTGCCAAGTAAACAAGTAAGGTTAGAAAAAAGATTTGGGGATTTATGTTTTAGCCCCACCTCACACCTGACATAATTGTAGGCCAAGAAAATTTGATCTGTGTTTTAGCTGAAATTCCTCTACCTGCATAAACTGAGGCTGATTATTTGAGGTATTCCCATAGAAGTGTCAGGAGGTTCTATTAATAAATGTTGGTCCAGAATATAAACCTAAAGATGCTCCATATCTCCCATTGGAGTGGGAATAATGACAAATAATTTCTGTTCTATAGCATAGTTTATTTTAAATACATCCTCCGTACTCAAGGTAGAAATATTTTAAGTGGCAGATTTCTTTTCTGTCTTTGAACTACGAGTTGTCAAGTGTTCACCTGATCTAATATTGCCAATATATCTTGGCAAATTTGATCAAAAGCATTCCACCAATAAAGTAGCCTATTTCTTTGTGTGTGATAAATCTCTAAAGAGAACATTACTTTCCTTTAAATCACTTGCCAATATCTCAAACTATAATAATCAGGAGGTATTTCTAAGTGTCTACTTGAAATCCTTACCACTGCAATTTAATATCATTAATCTTAAATTTTAAGGCATTTCCACCAATCTTTTCTCATCATTCTTATTATTTTCTGAATGACTCAAATATAGTTTTGCTTATAATAACTTGAGTGGGTTTAACTATAAGGCTTCCTAGGCAAGAAGCTGAAAGGGAAAGAGAGGAAGATGGAAGTGAAAGAATCCAGGGATATGGGGACTTGACTGATGAAGTGCATATAACCCAGGTTTGACTGTCTTAAAAAGAAGGATAAATCCAAACTCAGCCAATACCTGTAATCAAAGCAATACAATCTTAAAGTGAGGTATGGCAGCTGAGGTCTTCAAGTAGTTGTGAAACTCTACATTTAGTTTGCATTAGTGACTAGGAATACAAAGAAAGGAGGAGATGAGTGGGGGTTGGGTGTGTGGTTATAGGATTCTGAGGAGCTAAACAAAATTGTGGTAGATTAATTACAACCATGTCCCCAATTCTCCACCTTACCTTAGGTCCACATACTTAATAATATGACTTTGCAAGTTCTCTCATTAAGCAAGTAGATAGAGTCTGTTGTTCCACACTTTGTGTCTGGATTGGCCTTGTAACTTGTTTTGGCTGATGGAATGCAGACTTCCGTGTTCTCTCCCAGACCTCTGCCAGCATGTTCTGTGTAAGCCTGGGCTAATCTGCTCAAGGGTGAGAAATGAACAGAGGCAAACCGAAGTACCCAACCAACCCCAGAAAGAGCCATTCACTAAACGTAACTGAAAGAGCCAGCAGAGACCAGAATGACTGACCAGCTAAGTCCAGTCTCGATCATAAATTAAAGAAATAGGTGTTGTTTTAAGTCGTTAAATTTTGGAATTATTTGTAACACAGCAATGGATAGCAGATATTTGGAAAATACAAATAACAGTTAATAACTAAACAAGTAAATAATGCAAATTTAAGTGGGGAAAAATGGTCCAAATACAATTTTACACCATGGAGCTGAGGGCCTTTCAAACAAGATTTCTAGAGATGGCCTCTCTGAGGTTGATATTTGAGCAGGAATCTGAATTATGTGGAGTCACTAGCAATGGGGGGAGGTAAATAAGGTACCAGATAACCCATATAAAGTGGTTATATAAAGATCAATAGTGAGCACTCTATAAATACTCTACCAATGTATAGATTTGATTAAGCTATTCCTAGTGTTTTTGGATCACCATTCCAAATATATTCACCTTCTGCACTCAAAAGTCAAAATGAATGTAGATTTAAATATCTACTGTTATGCTACACATCTTCAAAAATAGTAACACATTTTTAAACATACGAATTAAACATGATTAAGTAGATTTCACCATCCATTAAGAAAGCAGAGTCAGATCTGTCCTTAACTTACCTTGGATTAGGAAGCCTATTTAGTTTTTATTACGTAAACAAAACCGAATAAAACTTTGGAAGACAAAGATAAGGAATACAAGAACCAAACTCGCAATTTGTCTGGATTTGAGAGAAAGACAAAAGTGAAACAATTAAAGTATGTATGGTCTCTTCAAAGAGAGAAACATGTTTTTTGGCATCAAGAAGAACATTTCAAACAGAGTCAGTAATAGATTCCTGTCCAATGTGAAGGATGCCCAATGATGAATTTTTTTTTCCTGTAAAGGAGGTGAGTGTCACATAACATAAAATTAACCATTTAAAGTGTGTAATTCAGTGGCATTTAGTGCATCCACAGTGTGGTGCAACGGTCACTGCTACTTAGTTCCAAAATAGTTTCATCATCCCCACTGAAGCCTAGTACCCATTAAGTGGATACTCCTCAAACTTTCCACACCCCTGGCTTCTGGTAACAACTAATCTGTTCTCTGACCTTATGGATTTACCTATTTTGGATACTTCATATAAATGAAATAATACAATATATGACTTTTGTGTCTGGCTTCTCTAACTTATTTTCAAGGTCCGTCCATGTTTTGGCATGCATCAGTAGGTCATTCCTTTTACCCCTGAGTAATATTCCTTTGTATAGATATACTATCTTTTGTTCCTCCATTCATCCAATCCTGGAAAATGAGTTGTTTTTGTGTTTTGGCTATTGTGGATAGTGCTTTTCTGAACTTTCACATTTCAGGATTTGTTTGAATACCTGTTTACAATTCTTTGGGAATAGGAATAGAATTGCTGGGTTATATAATAATTCTACATTCTAGATGAATTCTTGATGTGGGTGTTCATAAGGTGAAGAAGATACAAAAAGGGCATGGATGAATATGAGAAGGCATGAAAATATTGCACCCTTGGGGACAGGCATCATCTGATATGGTAGCAACAGAGGACAAGTATAAGGGAGAGGTAGGGGAGGATACTAGAAATTTGATCACAAAGGACTTTACGGATGGAAAACCTTGGATTTCAACCTGTAGAGAAATTTTATGATAAAAATTCCAACTTGCAGACTCAAATCCATCTAGTCTATGAATGAACCCAAATAAAAACAAGCAGCATGTATCAGACACAGGTGTCTAGATTTATTTACGTTTCAAAGCCTAAGTGTAAATACACATACCCACATACATATAGATACATATATAATGCAAATATATATATTCAGTGATGACCTGTAGTGGAGATTAAATTGCAACAGAGAGATATCCGATGAGTTTTGTAGATTAGAAAAGTCACCATGACAACAAACAGATAAAGAATTTTATGGCAGTGATGGTCATGAGGTTGCACCTGAGGGGAAGCTGGTCAGGCACCATCTGCTGAAAGCTTCAACAAAGGCAGTGCTCCTGGGGATTATGTGGAAGAACCATAACGTGAGATTTTAAAGGATGAAATTCATAGTACTGGTTGGACTTGGTGTTTGGTCAAGTAAGGGGTACCAAGGATGACCTCTTATTTTCATAATTAAATGCTACAGAGACACTTTAGGAATAGCTTTCAATAAGCCTACGTTGTGAAAGCCAACATCAAGATCGTAGTTCATTAAAAAAAAAAATCTGTGAAAAGCAAGCAAATAGCTTCTTTCTTCTTCACAAATAACTTGGAAAACTCCTTCCTAAACTGTCGGAGATACGCTGAGGAATGCCTACATTATTTCCTTTTGACAAGCTATGTGTAAATTGTTTCCAATGTGAGCATGTAAGTGTGTTGTTAAATATCATAGTCATGGTTCTTTGGTATCATTCTGTACTCAGAGGGAAAAAAAAGAAGGTTTTTAAGTTTATTGCTTATATGAACAGAGGAAGGTGAGATAAACATTAGAGGCCAGAGAAACAGTGAAATAAACAAAGCAATGTCTTTCAAATGAAGTGTAAGTCCATGGTTTACCCAGGGTTTCTCAACTTTGGCACTATTAATATTTTGGAACAGATGATTCTTTGTTGCGAAGGAATTATCTGCTGAACATTATAGGATGTTTACAAGTATCCCTGGCCTCTACACACTGGAAGCCCCCTCAAGTTGTGGCATTCAAAAATGTCTTCGATATTGTCAAATGTCCCATAGGGTATAAAGTCATCCTGGGTTGAGAATCTCTAATCAATTACAAGTAGTTAAAATGTGAAGTGTTCACTTAAGCAAAACCTTCTTTTTATATACAATATTAGTCAATTAATTTGTAAGATTTGTTCTGCTTATTTTCTCTCTGATTCAATGCTTTGAATTTAGAAGTTGATATTATAATTATAGTCAGTATAAATTGTGACCATGTCTGGAATCAACATACATGTTTTTAAAAAATCATTCAGCAAGTTATTATTATTAATTATTAATTGCCTGTTGCTTACATTGCATTGTATTGAGCTCCTTGGAGGTTACAAAATAAGTTCCATTCTTTCAAATAGTTAATAATGTCTTTGAATTGGCCAGTGATAGCCCCAAAATATCTACATAGGATTTGTTATTTGGATGGTGATTTGCTGGTATGTGGAATCAGATTTGTTGTAAAGTTACCAATAGAACAAGCAAAATAATTTTATTTGTACAAATATTTATTCTTCCGCTTTCATGACCACTTCTATGTGGTTCTACTGGAGTAGGAATAATGTTGATTAAACACAAAAGCATACTTTTAATAAATATCAAAATGAGAACAATCAACAAGGGCAGATTTACTTGGAGAATATCCCTTAGAAACATCAAGTCTTGAAAAACTTTATGGCTATTGACTGGAAAACAGTTTGTGGCAGAAGTCAGGGTAAGTGACAGTATATGATTGAAAATAATAGAGATTATCTGTATGATAATTTTAGTTTAGCTTGATGAAGCTGATACAACTTCTTTAACATGGTACTATTGACCAAACAGCTTGAATTCTGAACTGTGGAGTTTGTATTTAAATTCCCACATAACAATATCTTCATATTTGCATGAAAGTTCATCTTGTACTTTTGACTATCATTCATTCAATCAAAATAATTTAGCCAGCTCAAGGCAAAGATTGGATTCTATTCATCTTTTGGCCTGTTATGTGCCAGATTCTATGTTAGATGTTTCGGATCAAAGAAGCATATCACATAATTCATAAGATTGAGAATCTCCCAGTCCTAGGAAAGAGATAGAAGAATAAACTAATAGTCATAGGTATGTGTGAGTACTACAAATGGTGGAGTATTTAGTTTATTTATAAGGAAAAAAAGATCAAGACTTCCTGACAAATCAATAAAAATTTAGTGGAAAGTTAAAATTTTAACTTAAAGGTTGAGTGGAATCTCTCCATATAGGACAAGAAGAAAAGCCTTTAGATGGGATACATAAATATGCATACATATAGACACAGGTAAGTATGCAGCCTATTTCAAGAAGTTCAAGTAGTTTGGTGTCACTGAAATGAAATACAGGGACTGACAGAAGATGAACTATGGGGGTGCCTGGGTGGCACAGCGGTTAAGCGTCTGCCTTCGGCTCAGGGCGTGATCCTGGCGATCTGGGATCGAGCCCCACATCAGGCTCTTCCGCTATGAGCCTGCTTCTTCCTCTCCCACTCCCCCTGCTTGTGTTCCCTCTCTCGCTGGCTGTCTCTATCTCTGTCAAATAAATAAATAAAATCTTAAAAAAAAAAAAAAAGAAGATGAACTATGGAAAAGCTGAAAGGGCCAGAATGTAAAGATCATCTAGAAAGGACTATGAAGATGGCTGTGCCATGCAACCGTGGGGCACGTCAAATAGTACTGTCGCAGAGACTTACTATCTGGTCACAAACCCAATCTCCTCCCTTCCTAGACACAGGACCACTAGACCCAGGCTGAATTTTGCAGCTTCCTTTCCAGTTTTGGTGGTCATGTGACTGAGTTCTAGCCAATGGAATGAGAGGAATAGGACTGTGCGTCCCTTCCAGACCAGGACCCCGTGATCCTCCGCATTTTTTCTCCTCTCACAAAGCAGACAGAGATGATCATGGTGACATTGGAAGCCTC
>NW_024423343.1:81582610-81615980 GCF_017311325.1 Ursus maritimus | reverse complement strand
AAGAGGCACAAAAATGCAAGATGTACAAAAACCATGTCCCTGAACTATCACTTGGGGAAAAACTGCCCCAGATTAGGAATGTTTAATTTTTGTCTTACATCAGTGAAACAAACTTTTGGGTTTGTTTGAGCAGCTAAGAACACCTTAGCTAATATAAAGCCCTATCTGAAGAAAGTTCACCATATTATCGTGTTTTTCCTTTAATACTTATTATAATATTTCTGTAGTTATAGTCACCTGTACCTAAAGTACAGAAACACAGTAGATAGCAGTTACGTTTATATTATAGTTAACCCAACTTTCGTTTAAAAATATACAGTATTGACTTTGTAGGACAATTATTTAGAAACCGTGACCAAAAAAAAAAAAAAAAAAAATTTAAGCTCGCTGGTATACAATATAACAAGAAGGCTAGGCCTCTGTAACACTAGAGCAATGTTCCAAATCTTTGTTTAGATAAAGTCATTTACTTATTCAAATTTATGGCAGGATTTATATTGCTATCTACAAATAGATATCAATAGTTAAAGAGATTTTATAGCTTTTTGACATTCAATATATTATGCAGGTTTAAAAGGCTCTGGAAAATGGATGAACTATCTAAGCTGAATAACTTTCCACTTGTAAAAACGTTTCTTAAAGTACAGAGCCCTCAGATTTAATACTTAGTCTTGCTTGTTTAAGCACATGGTAAAATGTAGACAGGTTTTTCATTTGACAGAACAATCCTGATGGAACAATGCAGCTTCCACAGGGCTGACACCAAACTGAAAAAAATGACAGGCACAACTTATTAGGGGAGATCATTTCAGAAATGCTTAGTTTTAATGCTTCTTTTAAACAATACTATTTTATTCCTTTTTTGACATAAAGTCCTCTTTTTTGCTGACGGTAACTTTAATTTTTACATGATCTGGGTATATTCTTTGCCCTGAAATTAAGATGCTTTGAGCCAATCCAAGTGCCTGAGATATTGCAGAAGCTCTCCTGTATTACTTTGCATATACAATAGCTTGTTTTATTCCGCATTAGGTTCTTACGAGAGTAATTTCAATTTACCAGTTAGTAGTTTCGATAAAAGCCTGAAATCCTGTGGCCATCCAGGCCTCAAAGGCAGGCATTAGCTATTTGATAAAGCCATTGAAAACACAAGAGGATGTACATCTTTGATTAATGCAAATAATAGGAAATTTTCTCAATAACGTTTGGTCCTGGGCTGCTTCCAAAGTAGTAATTCACAAAATATGACTTTTTTCATTGGGGAGCTTATAAAAATTTGTTTGTTGGAGGTAGGGAAGGAAATGTAATTAAAGGCTAAATTCAGACTCACATTTCGTCTTAACCAAAAGAATATGTGTGATTTGGACACCAGTCACCTAGGCACTTCCTCTTTTAAGGCAGTGCACATTGTCAGCAAATCAAATTATCCAAGAGCAAAACTACATCTGGCAGAGCTAGCTATGCCAGGTAACCTTAAATAGAAGCTCGGGGGTAGTTAGCTGTGTCGCTACACTGGGCTTTGATGGTAAGAGTTATCATTGTTATTAAAAGAATAAAACGGGAAGAGGTGAAATGAAAACATTAAACTTGTGGGTATATGTGTGTGTTTTAATGTCCCCTTTGCATTTGAAAGTGCTTACAACAACACATTTAAAATAAAGCAACTCTGGGGGTTCATTTTATATATTGAAAAGTTGTTTTTTTTGTTTTTTGTTTTTGCATATGGCCCTTATACAATGAAGCTTTAGATCCTAGATGCTTTCGGGAAGGCCTATTACACATAATTTACATTTGGAAAATCAAAGAGCTTCGATTTGGATTGACTTCAGGTACCAATTTAATCTAAAAACACCCAATGAATTATTTTTGTTGTTGTCTTCACAATCTGAAGGGAAGCTTTAGTTTGTAATCTTGTCAAAGTAGTGTGTGAAGGTCTGTTTATCATAAAAGAAAATTTTTAAATGTGTTACACTTTTGGAAAGCTGATTTAAACTCACATCTATGAAGTGAACACCACACACACACACACACACACACACACACACACACACACTTCAAAGTCCAGTCAATTCAGATCTGGTAATACCCATTTTTTCTCTTATAAGTGGTGATATCACTTATATATGAGATCCAAAGGGGTCTGGCATCTCCGTTAAGGCTGTGAATCTACTGGCTGTCTCTGAGGTTTGTTTTACTGCAAACATTAAATAAAAAAACACACTACAAGTCTCGAAGAAATTTTGTTCATTTTTATGACAGTCGAACCATCCTATTGGCTCTCTAACAATTACGATGTTTCAGGAGGAGCATGATGTAT
Organism: Ursus maritimus; assembly: GCF_017311325.1. Classification (NCBI taxonomy): domain Eukaryota; kingdom Metazoa; phylum Chordata; class Mammalia; order Carnivora; family Ursidae; genus Ursus; species Ursus maritimus. Next base: position 81,613,663 of record NW_024423343.1, on the reverse strand, counting down.
CTTTGAAGAAGAAAAAAAATAAAAAACCTTCTGGGTGGATCATTAGAAGTATAATAGTTTAGAATTTAAAAATATCCTAGAGTGTTCATGGTCTGCAAGAACAAACTAAGCTTCCCTTCCAATGAAGTTAGGTCAGTGTTGTCCCAAAAATGAGTTGGCTTGGAATATGTGAGGTCTTTAACTCTTACCCAAATATTCTGAGATCAAGTTTAATTTATTCAAATTTATTTGTTCCCTGAAACACAGTAATTGTCTTCAGTTTTAGACAAAATCTGGGAACAAGGATGGAAAAAAAGAGAAATGTAGAGCGTGGGATTAAGAATTTTATAAAGTTGTGAATCAACTTCTAAACAGCCTGCATATGATACCCAAATATATTAATTCATTCACCCTAAGACTGTCTATCCTGTAACTCAAAACCTTTTGTCAGGTCTGAGAAATGGTTTGTTTTCTTAACCTGATGTTGTTTTAAAGGGCAATACCCAGATGTTCTGGGTTTGTGATAAAGAGAGAATTAATGAGTCTGTCTGTCCAACTAGAGCCTACTTAGGAATCTGTCCAGATGCCAATTGTAGGGTGAAATGTGATGTTCCTGGTGTAGAGGACTCACAAACATTTCGAGAAAATGAAATGTTTTAATTAATCTTTCCTTTAAATACTTTTCTTTCTTGTAGTCTACCAACAAATAGATTCAGGCATGTTCTGGGACCACTTTAAAAACTAGATCTGTTATTTCTTCTTCGTTTATAAAACCTTAAAGCAATTGCTTCTGTTGATGCAAGTTGGGTTTTGCTATGTTTTGTTGCTTTAACCTTAAGCTTTACTGTAAGCTGTGTAAACTAAAATTAAAGATCTCTCTTCGTTTTCCAAGTTGTTTCCCTCTAAGAAATCCCTTCTGTCTTTTTCCTAAGTAAAAAGACTAAAAATGTGTTTGAATAGAAACTGTAACAATAATGACCTTGGCTGAAGTTTGGGCCGAGCATATCATACATGAACCAAGAAGAAAACTCTACCTAAGGTAAGCTGAAGGTCACTAGAACCTTCTGAAAGTATTTTCAGTAAAGCGATTTCATTTCATTTTTTCTTTATTTTGTCTAAGTATTAACATAAGAAATCATGGTATAAGCATGTTCTATATCCATTGTCTCTTGACATGTGAAATATTGACATTCTTTAGCTTAAAGTAGTCTGATCCCTGTTTCTGTCTAAAAACTTGAAATGATTTTATTGAGTTAGGTTTCCCTTTAGCTACTAAAAGGAGTTTGTATGTAAATCTCACTGATAATAGTGGAGTAGTGTGTGTACATTACTATACACGTAGGTGAGACTCTGCCCTACGGAACTGGCATGTTGATTTAGAAATTACAATGTATATCGTAATGTCTCTTATCCTGTAGAACGTAATAATTTTATAGTGCAATTAACTAATCCCAACCTAGTGGGATTAGATGAAGGTGATGTCTTTTATTCATATCCACCGTCTACCTTAGGAAAACATGAATGCCTATATATTTAACTATTTGAAGGCCAGTCTTCTTTAGGCCTATCACTTTTCCTGAAACACTCATGAATGTCTTCAGCAAAAATAATTATAGAAATTCTAGATATTTGACATAGAGTATTTTTTTAAAATGAGGCTTGGAAATATTTGGGGTCAAAATGAGGGAAATGAAGAAATTTTGTACTGTCCTGGTTTTTTTAAAGGAGTTATTTAAAATGATTTTTTTTTCTGAAACAGATTTCTATTACTTGCCGATAAGCACTTTTACTCTAATTTTTGTGTGCGTGAGTTTTAGGGTTTGTTTGATTTAACTTATTTTCATTTTGTGCTTATAGATCAAGTGTAAAGAGTAGGAAGGTTGCAGGATGGGAGTCAGTGTTCATTTTCTATAGGAATATTTTTCTATAATGTTTAACTTTATGCTGTGTGATCATAATAGTTTCTGAGTATACTACCATGGAAATAAATGTTCATAAAAAATTTTTTGCTTTCTATTATGAGTTTAATAATTTAATTTAAATTTGTACCAGGTTTTGACCCCGTGTATAATAGGGCATAATTCTAATATCACCTGAGTGTGCATGGAAATTGTGTTTGAAGTTCTACTCTAAATTACTTTTTTTTTTTAAGATTTATTTATTTATTTATTTATTCGACAGAGACAGAGACAGCCAGCGAGAGAGGGAACACAAGCAGGGGGAGTGGGAGAGGAAGAAGCAGGCTCATAGCGGAGGAGCCTGATGTGGGGCTCGATCCCACAACGCCGGGATCACTCCCTGAGCCGAAGGCAGACGCTTAACCGCTGTGCCACCCAGGTGCCCCTACTCTAAATTACTTTTGAGCTAAAACTAAAGAAAAAGGAGATCTAATATCCTGCTTTAGGTGATATAAGTAATCTAACTTGCAATTTTAATTCATATAATTCAATTAAAAAATTATGTCTCTACCAATTGCAAAAATAAAAAATGTGAACCGTTGTTGCACAAAATTGGGAAAAAAATTCATCTTGACTTTCTTTCATAATTTTCTTCCTCCATATTTTTATTTTCTTCCTTTGAAACAGAAAAAAAACGAAATTATTTTTAAAGTTTATGCTGTCATGATTTCCAGTCCAATTCCGTCTGTCTCAAAGCTTGAGACTTCCAAAGGAGTATCTAAAAATGTAGGCTAAAAGCCAAAATTCTAATCATTAACACATCTTTATAAAAAGAGACCAGAAGTAGAGAATATAAAATAAAAAAGAGAAAAATGATACCATTCACAGATTTTGCTGCCAGAATGGTCAATGCCCATGTTGTGTGGTTGATTTGTGATCTTTCTTATAAAGCATCAATCATTTAAATATATTCAGGGAGTGCCTCATCTCCCACTGTTCGTTCTGTTCTGGACTGTACTTCAGCAACACTGGCCTTCTTTTATTTCCTCAAATATATTGAGCTCTTTCCCACCCCAGGACCTTCGCCCAGGACATTTCTTCAGCCTCTGAAGCTCATCTGCTGGCTAGCTCCTTATTGAAGTTAAATCTCACCCCCTCTGAGCCTTTCTCTGACAACTCAATTTAAATGGTTCCTATCTCTGATATCATCTTGTTCTATTGCCTTCAGAGTACTGATCACAGTCTGTAATTGACTTTATTTGTTCACCTGCTTGTTTAATGTCATTTTCTTCCACTTGCCTGTAAGCTCTGAGGGTGAGGTCTATTTTATCAGCCACTCTGCACCCAGAGTCTAGCATGGGCTCTGGTACATAGTAGATGATTAATAAATATATTTTTAATTAGAGGATAATCAAGTCCTGTGATATAATAAAAGAAATAAAACCTTCTCTTAAGAAACCTAGATCTGAGTGAGACAAAATACACACATGTCAAAATTGAAAACAATATTATAAGGTAGTGTATCACTGATAAAATTTGATAAAATGAGAAACCATAGAGTTCTGGAACGGTGAAGAATGTCTTAATGGAGTTGGCAAGACTTGAGCTTTGATGAAAATCACAGACTGATGACTGATAGATCCACAGAGACTAGGCCAATCTCATGATGAAGAAAGGAGCATCCTTCATTCAGTAATTCAACAATTATTTTTGAATACTTACTATGTTTTAGAAGATGCAGTCACAGCGGCAAACAAAACAGACAACTCCTTGCCCTCAGGGAAAAACAACACTTGTCGACTGACCTTTAAGGAATTATTTACTCTAAGTCTCCTTTACCCCATCTGTAATACTGGGGTAAAAACAATCCTTTGTAGTGAATGCCGTGTGTCCTACACAGATATTCTTGATTTTCCTTTACCAGCTCTATGAGACCCTTCCCTCAGTTTCTGCATACTTTGCTGCTAAGGATTCCCATCTTTTTCAAATTTTATTGACCATTGTATTGGTGCTGATTGCAGCATACTGAAAAATATTCTTCAGCTGCTTTCTGTGGTAAAGAAAGTCATGATTAATTTGTGATGTATTCGGGCACAAGAGGGAGGAGTTCCATTATGAAGTTATGTATCTTCACATATGCCAACTGGACTCAAAAAGCTGACTTCAATGAGGCTTTTCTAATGATGCAAATTCAAGAGTGAGCACTGGACTGGGTTGGGGATAGTTTACAGGGAGAGAGGGGAATAGATGTTAGCAACCTTAGAATCAGCATGCTTCGTCGGCTACCTGAATGAGGGTCATTGGCACATACAGGGGAGGCAGGGGGGACCAAGACAAAAGACCCATGCTAATACTGACATCTGAAGCCCTTTGGCTAGGAAAAATATGATCATTGACAGAAATAGGTAGGTAAATACATTAAGCGTGGAAGCCAATTTGAGGGAAAAGGTGATACAGTGAGTGTAAGCAAGTCTGGTAAGATAAACTTGAAATCATACTAACAGTTGGAGATGGTGTTCAGACTAGAGAAGTAGAACAAATATCATTGGGGATATTGGTGGGAAAAGTGTGTTAATATCATCAGGCCAGGGACTCAGCAACATGCATGTCCTAGCTTGGTTCACTCCTCTCCCTGTGAGGTCTCCAAGGTATATATATGTCTTCCTGGTAAAGACAGTAAAACAGCATTTTCTTAGTAACAGGAACTTACAATCCAAACCCTAATGCAGAAGCTAGACTGGAATCCATAATAGATACTTTTATTTACGCTAACCTTGTTTAGTATGTGTGCTGCTGAAGAGAGCACAAACTAACCTTTATCTAAACTTTACTCTACCTAAGTTAATCCTTGCTTAGCCTTTTTCCTATTCCTTCTAGCTACCCTAACCTCACCAAATATAGATATTCATTGCTAACAGAGCTAATTAGATTCAGAGAGTCTAATTAGTCCACTTCTTAGACTTCCAAATTGAAATGTCTACTCTTACTATAATATCAAGGAAAATTGTCCCAGGTACAGGAAAAAGGAGGCAGGGACAAAGGTTATGAAAGAGTTCAGCCACAATACCTAAGGCAGAACCAGCCAATCTGAGTCTTCAAGACAGGGGTGGGGTAAAGGAAGCTATGAAAACCAACCTTAAGTGCTTACCATTTCAAATGCAATGAAGAGAAGAGCAATTGCACACTCTTATTATTCTGACCTTCTGAAAATTCCACCCCTAGGAAACATAGACTGTTCTTTGTCTTTCACTTTTAGCCTCAGCCCCCTCACTAGGGAAGAGAAGGAAAAGGAGAGAAAGGAGGGACATTGAGTTCTCCTAAAGAAAACTCATAAAGAGAATAAGAATATAGAGAACATGGTGAGTTTAGTTTTCATTAATTCTTCAAAGTGGAGAATGTGAATAACTAAGAGATAAGTCAACAAAGAGATCAACAATTGGGCAAAGACCTAGCACGCTAAGGGAAGTTTAGTACTTCAACAGGTTTATGCCGACAGTGTCACGTGATGCAAAGGTAAAGGGAAAAGAGGTCTAGGGAACCACCTTTCGATCTTTGTGACAGTCTTGAAGTGATGGTGACTTGACTGGCACTTTTCTTGGAGGTAGCATTTCTTAAAAAGTATTAAGTACAAATGTAGCTGGATGATAAATACTGTGAAACTATTTCATGTCTATATTAAATATAACTGTATAATCGATGTTATTTTAAATATATAAAACAAGAGTGGGACTCCTTGATCAAGTATTTTTGGGAAACTGAAAGTGTTTCCTCCCTCAATTTCTTCTCAGAGCTGTTAGTATGCCAATTAGGTTCTGGAGCTTGCAGTGCAGAGCATAGAGCCGAAATAGATTTCTGTTTTCCATTACTTGTTTGCCACTAGCCTTTTTATATTGAGAGTCTTGTGGGGCCAAAGTGTTGAGGAACACACTTTGGGAATTGCCTAATTAGCATATTTAATGCAGAAACCAGATTATGGAAAGTTAAAAGGGGGTAAGCTAGAAGAGGTGAAGAAGTGGAGGTTATTGTGTAAACTATTTATTTATGAGAGATTGAATACACAGAAGAGACAATGGTCAACTTGCCCAGGAAACTAACCCCTTTATCTACAATAAACAGCCTACGAAGCCAGACTGGTAAGGTCAGACTTGCAGTTAGGCTGATTATTATCTCTGGTGACAGTCCTCAAAGCTGAACAATGACTTCCATAACAATCAGCCCCAAATGGCTAGAACTTGATTAACAATCGACAGCCTCCCTAATTTTTTTTAAATAATTTATTATGTTATGTTAGTCACCATACAGTATATCCTTAGTTTTTGATGCGATGTTCCATGATTCATTATTTGCATATAACACCCAGCGCACCATGCAATATGTGTCCTCCTTAATACCCATCACTGGCCTATCCCAGTCCCCCAACCCCTCCCCTCTGAAGCCCTCAGTTTGCTTCCCAGAGTCCACAGTCTCTCATGGTACATTCCCCCTTCTGTTTACTCCCCCTTCATTCTTCCCTTCCTTCTCCTACCGATCTTCCTATTTCTTATGTTCCATAAATGAGTGAAACCATATGATAATTGTCTTTCTGTGCTTGACTTATTTCACTTAGTGTTATCTCCTCCAGTCCCGTCCATGTTGCTGCAAATGTTGTGTAATCGTTCTTTCTGATGGACAGCCTCCCTAATTTTTGTCCCCACTTCCAACTTAGGACCAACTACAGAAAGTCAAATCGCACCCTTAATCATACAGGATGTGCTTCTTCTGCTTAGCTAACCTAGAGCTTTCTTGTACCAACAGCCTCCAGTCAGGGTATCCCTAAAGCTTTCCCTTTTTTTTCTAGCAGAAAGCTTTCCCACTTTTCTGTCTGCTTTTAAATCTCTGTCAAAACACAAGTGATGGGGCTGAGTCCCTTGCTATTGTGAGCTCAGACTAAGTAGCCTTTCTTTGCTTTTCTCATTTGGTGGGCATTCATTTCTTCCCACATTTGTAAATGCTGGCTCTTACTGAAAGACATAAATTAATTAGTGTGTAAACCCAAGGAATGAGCGTATTTGGGTAAAGGGTTAAATGTTAAGACTATCCATGTTGGGGAGGAAAAATGCTAGAAGTCAGTGGGAAAAAAAGATGGAAGGTACTGTGGACAGGGACAGAGGGAGAAAGTGAGAGATAGGGAGAGAGAGAAAACACTTGACAGGATTAATACCAAAGGAAATAGAGAGATAAATGGGGATAGGAATCCCCCAGAACATAAAGGGGTGGAGAGACCTCTTTTTACTTCCTCATTCTCATTCTTTGACCTCTAGACACAGACTGAAGCCCCCAAAGTAAAGCTCCTTCTTTCCATCCAGCACAGTGAAGCAAGTAAGCCGAAAACAAGAGCCTGGCCTTTTAATTTTGTGTAGTTGCTTTGAACTGTCAACCAATGACTTGACCACACAATAATTTTTGTTTCCTCAATAATAAAAATAACAATAATGGCCTGGAATTCAGGAAAAATGATTCACATGGAACAGTTTCAGCCTCTCTATTAGATTACTTGAAGGTCAGCCTGAATCAGCCGAACCTGTTCTTAATGTAAGGCTAACTAGGACTCTCCACCCTGTCTCCCTGTTACTTGCTTCTGCTCCCCCGTCTCTTTTGCCAAGAAATCTTCCACATCTCCACCTCTGCCTCTGCCGCAGATAAGTCTAAACCAGCCTCCCGGTAACTTTGAGCAAAAATATTCTCTTAAAACTTTATTTGATTTATCCTTGTTCTTTCCAAATATAGGATTTTTAAAGAATAAAATGCTCCTGATAGAATGGGATGGATGTTTGAAGCTACCACGTTATTTTGCCTGGCACTTGGAACAGATGGAATCCACCTAGGAGCTTCTCTTAGAGATGCAAATTATCAGGTCCTGCCCTAGACCTCCAGTATCAGAAATTTTGCAAATGAGGTCCAGTAATCTGTGTTTAAACATGCCCTCCAGGTGATTTTGAATTTTGAGAACTGTTTTAGGGCAGGGATTGGCAAACCACAGCCTTTGGGCTAAATCCTGTCCACTGTTTATTTTGGTACAGCCCAGGGAGCTAAGAATGCTTTTTGCATTTTTAAATGATTTTTTTTTAACATCACATGAAAATTATATGAAAGTCAAATTCCAGTGTCAATAAACAAAGTTTTATTAGAGCCCAGCTACACCTATGTGTTCTCCGCATATTGTTAATTGCTGCTTTTACAGAACTGAGTAATTGTGGCCATGAGTGAATGGCACACAAAGCCTAAAATATTTACTATCTGGTCATAAGCTCTAGGTCCTAAGCTTCCTAGGAACAACTATATTTATTGGTGATAAGCACTAAAAATTTACTTTTCCTTTTGGCCTCTTCTACTTCGGATGGCTCATTCCACAGGTCTGGAAATCCAATGGCATTTCCTCTGTCAGACTCCTTTTATCCCCCAGAGGCAAGCTCATCAAGGTTGTTCCCAGCAAGGAAAATGTCATAACAAAGGGATTTCTCTACCTTAGATGTAATCATTATAGTCACTTGGCTAAGATTCGAAGCATAGTTGGAGATATTTTCTGGAAATATCTTACTGCTGGCTTAGTAGAAGTTCTCAAACTCTGCTGTGCATAAAATTGCCTTACCGAGCTTGACAAAAGTGGAGATTCTTGAGGAAAATTCCAGAAGGCCTGAAACAAGAATTCTGGGTCAGGTACCCAGAATTCACAAGCATCCCGGTGATTCAGACTCTGGTAATCTGAAAAACATACTTTTGAGAAACATCGAAAATAATTGAATTCTGTAAGAGTTCCCCATTGCCACTGAACAGAGATAAACTGGCTTTCAGGCTGAGGCATGGGATTTAGGGTTAGAAAGTGAGTAAAAGGGAGAAAACTTTTCTGAAACTGCAAATATGTAAAAAATTAATTGGAGTACAAGGTGATCCAAAGCAGCCTAGATTTTCAGGAATCTGAAGCGACTCTAGGTGGGGGTATCTTCCTCAAGTCCAAAAGAAGCCCAGTTTATCTCTTTATTCTAATTATATCTTAGTTACCTAAGATGTTTTTGTAATGTAGCCATTTTTAATACTTCATTTTTTTAAAGATTTTATTTATTTATTTGACAGAGAGAGAGACAGCCAGCGAGAGAGGGAACACAAGCAGGGGGAGTGGGAGAGGAAGAAGCAGGCTCCCAGCAGAGGAGCCTGATGTGGGGCTCGATCCCAGGACTCTGGGATCACGCCCTGAGCCAAAGGCAGGCGCTTAAGGATTGAGCCACCCAGGCGCCCCTTAATACTTCATTTCTTAATTCATTTAAGGTTCTTTGTGGAAGAAAGAAACCAGCCACCTTATTTGTATTACCTACGATTTGACCAGAGTCTATTCAGTGGACCATACATTGCTCTCTTCTCACTATTGACTCCCTTCTCTCTATTTTATACCTCATTTCTCTAAATTTGGTAGAACAGGGACTTTTTGCGTACTTTCTGCCTGAGGCCTTTCATATGAAGAGTGAAAATTGCAAATTAAAGAAATATGAACCTAAAAAAGTATAGGCCTTAAAACACGTATCTTTTCTCACTTCTCTATATTTCTAATTATATTTACCTTTCTACAAATATTAGCAATATGACTCAAACTTTTCAAGATACCTTTTAGTAGAAAGGCTGCTATTAAAGGTCTGTATAGGGGCGCCTGGGTGGCACAGTGGTTAAGCGTCTGCCTTCGGCTCAGGGCGTGATCCCGGCGTTATGGGATCCAGCCCCACATCAGGCTCTTCTGCTATGAGCCTGCTTCTTCCTCTCCCACTCCCCCTGCTTGTGTTCCCTCTCTCGCTGGCTGTCTCTCTCTCTGTTGAATAAATAAATAAAATCTTTAAAATAAATACATAAAGGTCTGTATACATCATGTATCTGATTTGTATCATTCTGCTTTTTCAGTTTTTATCATTCAGTGAGCTTTTTAATGACCATCATAGTAAAAAACCACACTAATTCATTTTCTTTTTACCCAAATCACAGAAACAATTGCACGGCACAGGACAACTGAGTAAGTATTTTCAGGTCTAGATCAGAATCTCCAGCCAGGATTTGAGCATATTTGGTTCAAGAGAATCCCAAGTAAATAAGAGGGTGACCCCGAACTGTCCGATCGTGGGGTCAATGAGCCTGATGTGAAGTGAAGAAGGACCTGCTGGTCCCTCTCCTGCTAGGCGACCTTTCAACACACGACAAGCCCCACCCGAAAGAGTGAACTGTTCTTTTATTTCCTTCCCTCAGACTCTCCTGCTTGCCCCTCTGCCAGCAAATCCGAGGGAGATGAATCATGTGAGAAAGGTGGGGGCACATCAGCTCTCTGCACTGGCCTGCCTTGCCCTGACTCATCTCAGAGGAAACAGCACATTTCTATGGCAGAGGGCAGCTATTTATTTATTTATTTGTTTCGTGCATGTGCTTTTCCAGACTCATAACATACACCATCAGCCTCCTGAGTGAGTTCCAGAAATGAAAAAAAAATTATAAATTGAATGCACATGGAGAAACCAAGTCTCCATCCAAGACCGCACAGGCTCCCCACCCCGGCGCTCCAAGTCCACACCCTCATGGTTTACATAGCACCTTTCTTCCAAGGATCCCAGAGAGCTGCTCCAGCACAAAGGAATTAGACTAAGGGAAGGATGTGTTTGAGTTTCCTTCTAGACTAGTAAAAGGAACTACTAGGCCCTCTAGAGTTTAAGGCCACACAGGCAGGCTATGTATATAACAGGGAATCAAATTAAATCTTAAGCCTCTAGGTGTTCATTTTTCCATTTTAGAAAGTTCAAATCACTCCTGAGTATTATTGTTATTATTATTTTATTCTTAGGGGGGGAAGTATGAAGTGAGAAGATTTTTGCCTTTGGAAATGTATTCCCTCACACCCCATTTCTGCTTCATTTCTTCTCGTTTATCATACTTTCCCCCCAAATATCAAATGCTCTCATACTGCTTTTCTCCAGGAGAGCAATTGAATCAAATCATTTATATTAAGGTGTCCATGGTGTGTACTGCTCATCTCATGTATATCCATATATTCCTTTTAAAAAGGGCTAGACCCTAAAGAATGATTGCAGAGCCAAAAGAAATGATTGCAAATGAAGGCATTTGATGTAATTTTAGGATAAAATTATCAGTGTATATGGGTCTTTGCAACAACCTGTATGCATGTAATCTGCCACCTTCTCTGCCTAGTATAAGGCCTGCTTCGATCCAAGCAAGGCTGAGACCATCCAGTACAAATCATTGATTTGTCAGGGCCAGCCGGGTAAAAGCTACTCCTTCTCCCTGTATGCACTGTCTTCAACCTCACTCACTCATTTAAATTACTGGTAGAAGAGATTTAACAGCATTTAGTTCAAACTTTGGTGGTTAACAGAAAATACATTAAAATCTGGGATCTGAGACAAGTTCAGCTTAGTATCTAGTTAAAGCTATGTTCTGACTGGCCCATTATATCTCTTTCACTTTCTTTGTTGTGACTTGAGGCAAGTCCTGGCTCCTTTCTGCCTTACTTCGGTTCCTGGGTTTAACCCACCAGGCTCTGGCCACCAGGCCTGTTATCTGTCCCTATTCTGATGCCTGGTTTTATTGCATTGAGTCTTATTGCTATAGGCACAAGAGAGCCTGGTCCCTGCTTTCCCCATCTAGTATCTTCACCCTTCATTCACAGTTTGCTTCTTCTCACCTTCAAGAATGACTCAGCCTCATGTGTAGAGCATCCCCCAGAAAGCGAAACCCCCAATACCTGGAAATCACTGTGCCAGGACCCTTGAACAATCAATCAAGCCATTCCCTTACCAGACTGCAGTCTGGTTGGTAGAAGAGGCAAATGCCAAGAGGACAATCTAATATTATTAAGGATCATAATGTTTGATGAATGAACCTTTGATATGTACCAATATTGGCCATTGACATAGGATCATAGATATCATGAATTCTTCTTTCTAAACAATGATACTGAAACTCCCAAAGGTAAAATTAAATCATACAAGACCATAAAGCAATTTACAAACTGGACCAGGATTAGACTTTGATCTCTTGAGTCTTAAGACAGTGTTCTTCTATACTATCTGCCCTGCTCAGTTCTTCTAATACTAATTAAAAAAAAAAAAAAAATCCTTGCACAGCACGGATACTGTTTTGAAGTGAGCCTTCTGGCTCCAAGGCACCATTCTTGGCAGGCCTTACCGATGCCTGATCAAGCAATGGTAAATGGGCCTCTGGACAGAGACTTAAGGTTTTTGCTTGAATTGTGTAAATAGAACTAAATTGACCAAAATTAAGATTTTTCCCAACCCTTCCCACTTCTGCTTATATGTTGGTCATATTTGACATTTTTACTTTATATTGTAAAAATAATTCTCATGCCATTATTTCAGTTTTCTAAAATTCCAGTTGGTGTTCCCATAACTTATATTTGTTCCACTTGGAGTAATTGTGTTTCCAGCAGCAAAGTGCCCCCTCATTTACTATAGATATGTCTCTACTGAAAATGCACCAGAGTCCTACCCTCTACTATCATACTAGCACCACAAGGAAATGGATGATCATGATAATGGCACATTACAACTGTCAATGTTCAAACTTGCCAGAGAAGAGTTCCATTTTCTCCATAAGACTTTCCATAATGAAGCACATCATGGATTGTTCTGAAAGCTGATCAAAATAAAAGCTCAAGGGATCATCGCCCTATATTTTACCCAAGAAGCTTACATTACTATGCCAGCTAGAAACTCGCATGAACTAGAATACAGATCCCTACCTAATTGGAAAGTGAAAGATGCTCTTGGGAAAATTTTCAAGAAGAATTGAAAGAAAAATGGTCTCAGGGTTAACATCAGAAATACAAGTAATCTAGACTCCTCTTATTCTCTGAATATTGCAATTCATCATCATCTTGGAATGAATCACATTTAGGGAGTGGCAAACTTTTATATAAAAATAGCAAAGCATGCCTTACCCTCAAGAGTATTAGGCTCTATCTGTCATGGCCGAACATGTGGGCAGGAACAAGATTTGCAGACCAGAATGAACGAATGTGTGATTGTTGTTGAAGTACTCAATGTAGAAGGAAAAGTATGGTTCATTTGGGTTGTAATATTAGAATGTTTATAATATTAACATATTGTTGCTTTCCTTCTGAAGGAACTTAATTATTTCTGCTGCTTGGAGAATGGAATTTTTACAAATGACACGTATTATCTTGTCATGGTCAAAAACAATTAGTAATTTATCTGTCCTTTTCTTAGATGCCTCCTTAAATCTGCATGCTAGCCATTTTCTTCCGTCTGCTCATACCACAGATTTACTGCTCACCACCCACTCAAATGCTGGTATGCAGGCCACATGCGCATACACTTTTTTTTTTTTTTTTAATGTGTTAGGGCTGAGTAACGAATAAGGTTTTTGCAATGAAATGAAAACCAGGGTAGCTTCTTTCACATAAATATCCTGTGTCTCCTACCTGTGAATAAAAGGACAAATAAAACACTCCTTTCTTCTTCCTCCACACAGACACTGTTGTTTCCTACTGTAGAAAGTCCCAGATAAGCATATACTGGCACTGCATTCCTTCACAACACTGGTGTTGTCTATCATATATTTTTTGTAAAGCAATTCCATGTACCAAGAAAGCAGAGATGAAGCCCTTCTTTTTCATACAAGGGTACCCCAGCAGGCAAAAATTTGCAATGGTCTCAAAAACAGATAAAGAAAGAAAAGAAAATTTAGTCTTTTAAAAATGTATTTCAAGTTGTGAAATTAGAGTGAATAAAAGAGTACTGGATGTTATTCTATCTCAGAGTTCATATTTTTAAAGGTTTTTCCCTTTACAGACAGAATTAATCTAGTCATGCTAGTCTTAGGGATATTTAAAAATGAAACAAAAATAACAACAAAAATATTACTTTAAACCACCAAGCATTCCTATTCTTTTAGGTAATAAAGACCTTTTACTTAGAATGAATTATGTATTAAACTTTTTTTCATGTCTTTGCTAGCTCAGCAAACCTTTGTTCTGAATGCTTTGTGACCATTAGTGCCTTTGATTATAGATTACACCACCATTTGATTTATTTTTTTCTCATGGGCAACATATTTCTTTCATTGAGCAACATTCTGAAACTTGGAAATCTAACCTGTGTTTTAGTCTTAGGAAAGGAACATTCATATGGTAAATCCTCTCCAGTTGGACTTGGTATTCATTCAACTCTTATATGGTTGATTTTAGGCCAGGTTTAATTATGCAATCACCCTCAACTCAAAGAGGATAGTAGAATACAAAAGCACTTGGATTTAATACAGTGCCAGGTTCTTGAAGAAGAAAAAGTAGGGAAATGTTAATATTTAACAATGGAGTAATAATCTCTCAATGCAAGTCTAGAGGGCAACAACATAAATTGATTGGGTAAATTAGAGCTAGATTAGGCCGGAAGCCTAGGCAAACCGTGTGCATTTCTGCTAGTACGCAGTAAAAATAAGATACTGTTTTTAGTTCTTCTTTTTATCAGGAAGAACAAGGAAATCAGGCACCTGACCTGAATGTTTTATGATTAGAAACAATTTAAACATGCCAATACCACCTCTGAGTTCAGTTTTTTTTTTTTTTTTCCTTCCAGAAAATTGTGGTTGCCTTAAACACGGTTTCCAGGGAAGTATTTTTTTTACACATTCTGAATTGCTTGTCCAGTCATTTTCTTATATTACATTACTCACATCCCCTTGCTGGAGGAAATTCCCTCTTACAAATGCTGTATCACTGGGATCTATGTATATTTATGTAACCCTGGTAGTTCTGTTTCTTCTTAGACAAACTCAATGGCACTATTTCCTGAACTGAGCTCCGTTGTCTCCATTAATATTAAATTCACACTCACAAAAGGCGAAATGTGCTCAAATCTCCCAGGTCTTTTCTTCAGGATATTTATAGCCAACAAGCTCTGCTCTGATTTGGGGGTTTACTAGAGAGTCCTCAGACTTGCTAGAAAACAGCATTGCAATGCATTGATTGGTTCAATGCTTGCGGGCCAACTCTTCCTTCCATATCGGCATGCTTTTTCTCTCTATTAATGACCCTAAACAAGGATAAATCAGAGATCCTTAGCCCTAGCTTCAAGAAGCACATTTTCCAAATAAACAAGCAGAAGCATTGAGCACTCCAGAGAGCCGAGACCCCCACGATCGTCTGGCTCATTTGAATGACCCAGAAAGGTTATGCAGACTTCTTGTCTTACAAGAGACGAGGAGGCCCCCTGGGAACAGCTACAGGCTTGCTTGCCATAATAGAGTAACACGGCCAGAGTTTTGCCCTCTAGGTGATAATACTTTGGGACTTCACATGTTACGGGGCCTATACCCAGAAGCCGGAGGCCACAGATTGCATTAGATGATCTCATGGTGACATGAGCCCGTCTCTGTTTTCACAACACCCTCATCGTGTCAGGATTGAAGAGTTAACTGTGAACTAGCATTAGGTCCACTTTCTCTGTTCTTAGACCCTTACATGAAAGTGAGTGGATGTTTATATACACCCCAGCATTGCTTTCGCTTTGGCCTGGAAATAAATTGAAAGGATATTGTACCCTTAAATGATGACAGCAATCCTTTTACAAAAGATTGAGGCCCACATCCAGGTTAAGTAATGTGACTGCTGGGTTTTTCTTCTCTTCGCTGGGACTTTGAGTACAGATTCCTTCGTGACTATATTTTGAGATTTTTCTGAATGGTTCACTTAATTTGTATGTGAACTAAACAGGACATTTGCTAGGTTTAAAAAAAAATGTACAAGTGTCCCTGTCCTAGTGACTAAATATTATATCACTCATACTTTTACATGTGTTTCTGTGGTCATAAAAGTACGTTTTCCTAAATATTTAAGTGAGTATAATTCATGCTGTTACTCTTCACCATTTTTCTTAGAAATGTTTTCTTTAAAGGTATGGGCTGATTTTTTAGTTTTGCTTTTTTTTTTTTTTTTTAATTTGTGATCTCAATACTGAAAGAATCCTCCTGAATCCCTTTTCATTACTCACATGTAGTTGATCACGTTAAGAGGCTTAGAATTATTTGGCAGATGTTCCATGTCTCATGATTTCATGCAAGGCAGCAGAAAAGCAATTATTGTGGTATTTCTTTAAAAAAAAATAGAAAGTTCTCATCTGATCTGAAGACGGGTGGAGCTCAGGGTGTGTCTCTTCTGTCTCTTCTGGTTTTTGGTGGAGTTAATTTTTTCAGAGGAAGTCCATTTGTTAGATACAGACAAGGAGAAGAGTACCCGGAAGATTATTTGTGTATCGTCAACTTTTCAGAGGGCAATCATACATTCAGCTTTAATCTAGAGTAGGAGTCAGGAAATAAGCAATTTTCAAAACTTGTACAAAATTAACAGTGAAGGTAATAGATGGTAGGGTTCTGGAGGTTGGTGGTGGTGAGTTGGTAGGAGTCTTGCTGCTGGTGGATTAACAGCTGTGTCTGCACTTAGAACTGTGGCTTCAGGGGACCCCCATTAGATTCCATTAACCTTTCAGCCTATTTCTTGCAGAGACTACCTGGGTGGCCAGAAGAGCAAGAGCCAACATAATTGGGGCTTGAAAAATAAATCAATGTGGAAATTCTGGTGTTGGGGTCAAGATATTAGTTAGTCATTGACAGAAGAAATGTGGCTTAGAAATCAGGACATAAACTGCTACCTTCTGTTTTTAATCCCTCATCACCAGCACATAACTTGCAGAAATAATGCATCATTTCTCACATTTCCACAGTTTACTCCTGTAGAAGAATACACCGACAGAACTTTATTCGATTATTTTGTAATTATTATTTTTTTATTTTTTGCAATGAATTTAGAACCATTCACACACGTATAAAAATTACAACACTATCAAAAATTGTGAAATTGAAAACTTTTCTATACCAGGGATCAAAACTTCATTTGGGAGTCATACCTTAATAAGTTCAAAAGGAGATACTGGCCTTATTTAATTACTACCATTGTGGTCTCCTTCTGGGTTTTTAGTTTTGTATCGTTTTTGTTTTTTTCTTTGGTTTTATTATTTCATTTCATTTTCTCCCCCAAAGGTGGCACAATTGAATCCAACCCATTGCCAGGTCTGGTCTTAAACAGACTTCTGTGATGGCCCCTCAACCTGAGCCTACTTTCTTTTCAATGCATCCTAGTGAGTGGAACAGGAACACTGACCTCCCCAAATCAAAGATGGTCCTTCGAGAGGATGCAGGCTCTCCGGAGCCCTCCACTCTGGCACACTGCAGCTTCTTTTCTCTGGTGCCATCCGTAGCCCTGGCCCAAAGCCTTCCTGTACACTGCAAGGTAAGGGACCTCTTGTGCACTTCATCTCTATCTCAATTACTTGTGATAATCTGAATCTGAAAGCCCAGATCATTAAGCACACAGATAATTCAAACTCTTCATGATAGGCGCAATATTCATTCGCCATCCCCCAAATTTCATAAGAGCTGCAAACAAATCATATCATCTGAGGGATTTAAATTTCATGTTTTTGTTTTTCTGTTTCCCTCATTGCACATGTGGCAGGAGCCCCAAAGAATCTTAGAATGGCCAAAGTGCATACACTAGGAACAGAAGAAAAAGAACAGAATCTTGGATAACTTGTTAATGAGTAACTTGTTTGTGAATACTTTAAAAAAAAATTTTTTTAATCACATACTTAAAACCCAAACCGTGAGAAGAGATTTTTTTCTCTGTAATATGACTATTATACATTTCACAAAATCAATCATCTCATTTAGTTAAAAATAGTGACTTTCCAATAAAATTTTTAAAAAAAATCTCTCCCAAACACACACACACACACACACACACACACACACACACACTCAAACACATACTTCTCTAGTACGTTTATGAGTAACATCCATGAGCACAGTTCCACGTTTACAGCCACCACTATATCTGACCCCTCATTCATGAAAGCTCCTGCTGCTTAGCCTTGAGCTACTGGGCTCCTGTCATTTCCCACTGAGCACACTGGGGTGGATTTGGGTGTCTTGCCCTCATTTACAATCTGAACAAAAGAAACCCAAGCCAAGAAAGCAGCTGGCACCATAAAAACAGTAAAAACTCTAGCTGGCATGTCTGGTTGCCACTGACTAGCCAAATATCCACAGGGAGCGGTGCCAATATAGATTTCTGGGACAAAACAACAAAATAGATTTTAGTCAATAAACACTGATTTGACAAGAAATCACACAAATCCGTCCATACCAAAGGACACGTACATACACAGAGTTCCAAACCAATGAGCACATTATGGACAAATTGAAAACCTGCCTAGGCTGGATTCATATGTGGCACATGGTCTCCAAGGTCTTCATCTGCCAAATATGGTTATATGTTAGGTGTCAATGTTGCTCTCTGATTGTGCTACCAGCTGACAACATAAACCACGGACACTGACAAAGCAAACACATACCATCACTCTGAGGGTGGCGTTTTTCAAACTTTTTTGAAATGAAATGAAAGAGACATTTTGCAGTGTGGCCTAGTATATACACAGACATACAAACAACACATGAAATAAAATCCCATGAAACAATGCGTCACCCCACTCTGAATGACCGGTTTTATTCTATTTTATTCTGTTATATTGTATTTCATAGTTTTAATATTGTTAAGCTATTGTTATGAACATGGAATTGATTGTAATCTGTTAATGAGTCATGGCAATCATTCTAAGTATACCCATCAAGATGGTAGAAACCTCTCATCATTTAGGACTTGCTTTCATTTCTTAAAGGTATTTTGGGGTGGGGGATAGCGTTCTTTTTTTTTTTTTTTTTTCCTTTTTCTTGTCTTATCTTTCCTTTCCTTTCTTTTTTTCTCTTTTCCTTTCTTTTCTTTTCTTTTCTTTTCTTTTCTTTTCTTTTCTTTTTTCTTTTCTTTTCCTTCTTTTGAGTTACATACAGACACATAGCTATTTCTTTAACAATTCCCAGAATGTATGTGGCTGAAGAAAATGACTCCATCAAATTTACCATCCATTGACTGAGTAACTACTATGGGTATAAACCTAGGATGGGTGTTTT
Source organism: Ursus maritimus (assembly GCF_017311325.1). Classification (NCBI taxonomy): domain Eukaryota; kingdom Metazoa; phylum Chordata; class Mammalia; order Carnivora; family Ursidae; genus Ursus; species Ursus maritimus. Next base: position 81,594,704 of record NW_024423343.1, on the reverse strand, counting down.
AAAGATCACTAAAGACTAACTCAAAAACTGTAGGTAACAACATTCCTTGCATTTAAAAAATTTAAACTTACATTTAAAGAACTGCAATCAATTATGCAGTTTTTTAGGGTTAATTATTCATCTACAGTTGACCTCCCTAAGGAATATCAAAAGAATATATTGTTGTGCAAGGTAGAAATCCATCAAGTCAAATATTCTTTTCCTCCCCTTAAGATGAAAATTCCACTTAAGTATCCCCTGAACTTAGGGATGCTGGTGGTAGTTAGTTCGGGGAAATCATCAGTTCTGCAATTAACAAGGGACAGGAAGATTTCTGGGAACCATCAGTCTTCCTTTCTTGGTGTTCTTATTTGCTGTGGGATCCTTCATTGTCTGGCAACAGTAATAGGCATTTGAATCTGGCTCAGCCAATCAGGGTATACAAATGACTTGGTCACCATAATTTGCTCACGAATGGGCACATAACCCAAACAAACCAGTAGAGTCATTACTGAGAATTAAGCCTAAATTATCTGGGAAAAGTCATACTTCTTAAACTTTCTTTTTTTTTTTTATTAAAGATTTTTATTTATTTATGTGACAGAGAGACAGCCAGAGAGAGAGGGAACACAGCAGGGGGAGTGGGAGAGGAAGAAGCAGGCTCATAGCGGAGGAGCCCGATGTGGGACTCGATCCCGGTACGCCGGGATCACGCCCTGAGCCGAAGGCAGACGCTTTAACGACTGCGCTACCCAGGCGCCCATACTTCTTAAACTTTCTTGTAGGTTTTGTTACCCGTAACAAAACCTAAATCTTGAACAGTGACCTAGGTAAAACCTACCTAAGAGTAAATCCTTATATTGCAAAGATTAATTTGGGCCCTGGATCCAGCTATGCTTAACAGTGAAATCACTTTAGCACCACTCAGAAGAACTAACTCATTTTTTTTTTTTAATTATTAAAGATTTTATTTGTCAGAGAGAGAGAGAATGAGAGAGCACAAACTGGGGGAGCAGCAGGCAGAGGCACTCACTTTTAACAAGCCTGGAAATATCTGCCTTGGTGATTCAGTACAATGTTTCCTATTATCAGATAACAAACTAAAAGAATAAGTATTTCTTATAATGCAATATTTCACTCTCTTATAAGGCATCTCTAGTCCTCTGAAATATTTCTTACAATAGCCTTTCATCACTTTGATAAAGGATATCTTAGGTGAGAGGTGATGTCATCTCATAGTGGTTTTGGTTTGCATTTCCCTGATAATTAGCAGTGCTGAGAACCCTCGCAAGTGTCTGTTGCCATCTGCATATCTTCTTTGGAAAAATGTCCATTCAGGACCTTTGCCCATTTTTAAATTTGTTTTTGCTGTTGCTACTCTTGAGGTGCATGCATTCCTTCTGTATTTTGGATATGAACCCCTTATTGGATATGAAGCTTGCAAATAATTTTTTCCCATTCCAAAGGTTGCCATTTCATCCTGTTGATGGTTTCCTTTGCTGTGCAAAAACTTTTTATTTTGATGTAGTCCCACCAGTTTATTTTTGTTTTTGTTGCCTTTGCTTTTGTTATCAAATCCAAAAAAATTATTCCTAAGACTGATGTCAAAGAGCTTACCACTTATGTTTTTCTCTAGTAGTTTTATGGTTTCAGGTCTTAAGTCTTTCATCCATTTTGAGCTGACTTTTGTGTAGGGTGTAAGTTAGTGATCCAGTTTCATTCTTTTGTGTGTAGCTGTCTGGTTTTCCCAGCACCATTTATTGAGGAGCCTGTCCTTATTCCCCATTGTATATTCTTTTCTCCTTTGTCATAAATTAATTGACCATATATGTTTCAGTTTATTTCTGAGCTCTCTATTCTGGTCTATTGATTCATGTGTCTGTTTTTATGCCGCTATCATACTCTTGATTACTACAGCTTTGTAATATATTTTGAAATCAGCAAGTGTGATGCCTCCAGCTTTGTTCTTTCTCAAAATTGCTTTGGCTATTTGAACTCTTTTGTGGTTCCACGCAAATTTTAGGATTGTTTGTTCTATTTTTATGAAAAATGACATTGGAATTTTGATTGAGATTGTACTGGCTCTCTGGATTGCTTTAGGTAGGATGGACATTTTAACAATATTAATTATTGCGACCCATGAACACAGAATATCTTTCCACTTACTTGTGTCTTCTTCAATTTCTTTCATCAATGTCTTACAGTTTTCAGTGTAGAGATCTTTTACTTCTTTGGTTATGTTTATTCCTAAGTATTTTATTCTTTTTGATGCAATTGTAAATAGAATTTTTTTCTTAGTTTCACTTTCTGATGTTCCATTTGTCTATAGAAACACACCTGCTAGGATGTTTATTATCAAAAAGACAAGAAAAAACAAATACTGGCAGGGATATGAAGGAAAGGGAGCCCATATACACTGTTGGTGGGAATAACAGTATGTAGGTTCCTCAAGAAATTAAAAATAGAACTACCATATTATCTAGCAACCCTACTTCTGGGTATATATTCAAAGGAAATGAAATCATTATCTCAAAAAGAAATCTGCACTCTCATGTTCACAGTAGCATTATTCACAATAGCCAAGATATGGAAACAACCTAAGTGTCTGTCAACAGATGAATAGCCCAAGAAAATGTGATGTGTATAAAAAAAATGGATTATTCAGCCTTTAACAAGAAGGAAATCCTGTCATTTACAAAAACATGGATGAACCTGGAGGACATTATGCTAAGCAAGATAAGTCAGATAGAGAAAGACAAATACTCCATGGTATCATACGTGGAATTAAAAAAAAAAAAGGTCAAACTCATAGAAACAGATAGGGATTAAGTGGTGGGGAAAATAAGGAAAAGCTAGTAAAAGGGTGCATACTTTCAATTGTAAGGTAGGTTCTGAGGCTCTAATGTATAACATAGTAGTAGCTATAGTTAACACTGTATCATATAATCAAAATTAGCTATGACAGTATAACTTAAATGTTCTCACACACAAAATGGTGAAAATGTGAGGTGACAGATCTGTTATTTAACTCAATGAGAGGAAATTTTTCACATCCTTTTATATTCTTGTGTATATATATCAAATCATAACACTGTACACTTGAACTATCCTACAATTTTTTTTTTTTTTTGGTAAAAATATCTCAGTAAAGCTGGGTAATAAAAAAAAGATAGCCTCCAAAGTCAGTAGAGAAGTTTTTGCTAGATTCATTTTACACACACAGACAAAAGGTGTTTGACTATTTTCCCAAAATCAAATGGCTAAGGAGTTCTATTCAATAGTGTATTGAGGAAGTCGAGCAAAGAGGATGTGAGAGAAGGGAGATCAGGAGAAACAAATAGGATATGGCCAAAGCCAAAGGCATGGTGAGAGGAAGGGTCAGAACAACCCCAAGGGTTTGGGATATCATTATGACTCCGGCCAAGTTTACAACCAGGTGCATGTTTTATGTGAGAACAAGCGGACTGAAACATAGTAAGTATTCTCCAAAGAAGGATCATAAATAATAGAATTATGTAAGCACACATTTATTCACATAGAACATCATTTATTTTATCATGAGCGGTCTCTATGCTCGGTCTTATTTTCTTTAACAGGTTTGCCTATGTTTTCTTTTGATCAATCTACACACTGGCTGTTTTTCAGCATTTTTCCTTCAGCAGTAAGAGGAGTGAGGACCTCCCACGTCTATGATGGACAGACCTTTAGCTCATCTGTCAAAACAACCTGCTTGTTCACTGAATGTCTAGTCACCGAAGAAAAATGCCCTTCTGTTATTTCCCATCTATTTTCCTCTCAAAATTAGGAAGAGAGCTCTTCTTTTTCCACCCAAAAACAAACTTATGAGCAACAAGGTGGATGGTCAAAGCTAAAGAAGAGAAAGTACAAAACAGAATGAGTTAACCTGGCATGCATTTCAGAGTCACATATAGATAGTTCTAGAAAGAGGAAAATACCTCATCCTCTTTATTTTATTTTGCAACGTTTTGTCACTTGCCAAGGGACATTATATATCTTATCTCTCTCCATTCTTAACATAAACACATACAATAAAACAAGGTACAGATATGTGGTTCACACAGATTTTATAATTGAGGCCAGAAAAACTTAATTATATGTGCAAAACAAATTGTATACAATGATAATGAAAGTCCTGTTGTCCAATATTGTTAGCCATCAAAATACATTTTACACAGCTTGAAGTTTAAAACAATTATTTGATCAGTTATTTAGAAAAAAATTATTTTATTCCCCAAGTTCGTTAACTTACTCATTCACTAATTTATTCAGCACAGATATTTTTAGGGCACATAGAATGTGAACAATATTTTATAAGATATTAATTATGTTTTAGTGGCCAAGTAACAATTACACCAAAACACTACCATAAAGGGGAAAATGTGTGTGTGTGTGTGTAAATATATTTTGAAAACTGAGAATAAATAAAATAATTCTCTATTCATTATTGTGTATTTTTCTTCCTTGTCCGCCTGAGGATAAAACCTAGGTTTATCTTTACATATCTTCTTGAGGAAGTCACTTAACTTACTAAGCCTTGGTTTCCACATTTCCACGTTTCCACATTTCCATATTTTCCATGTAAATAGATAAAATTGAATTAAATACAATTGAGGTTATGCTTATTCTGTGATTTAAATTGTTCCTTTTTTGAAATTTGTATTCCCATTCAGAGTTAAGATTACTTAAAGACTGGGACTCTCTTCTTGTGGTAGGTTATTCAAACTGATTTCAAGTAGACTGCTAGGCTACAGTGGGGATTCAAGAAAGCAGGAAGAGTTGAGTCGAAGAGAAAATGTAAAACACCACACATCATGTGCCATGTGTTCTGTAAGAAATCTACATGCTGGCTTTTCCTGTCTCCCATTAGAATGTTTTCCTAGGAAATGCCCAATATATCTTTTATGGAGTAAGGTGGTTTTATGTCAATAGACTCTTCCAGTTGCATTTTCATTTAAGCCTCACCACTAATGGCTCAAAGTATTGCCTTATTAAATAACTTTAGGTGTGAGAGAATGGTCAAGGGGAGGTCTGGAAGAGAAAGAATATTGGGGAGGTCTTCTTGACTTCCTGAAACCATAGGAAGTCCAACAGCAATTCTGTAGGCAGCCTGGAAATACAAATTCAAGAGATTTGAGCAAGAGAAAGACCTCCCTACATCTATTCCAACATCTTGCAAACTTTGAGTCTAACTCTGCAGGTGTTGATCTTACTGGAAAACAAAGAGATTCTGCTTTATTCTGTTTGTGCCAGAGTTTTCAGTATGTTCTAAATCAAACCCTGTAATCTTGATGTCCTAGAAGTTTATTTTATGTGGCTATCCTGGAATCAATTAACTCTCAACCACAATTTTCAAGAATGTGTGTGTGTGTGTCACATTGTATATGTTGTGAGCAGATTATAGGCCAGAAGACATAGTCTTCACTCTCAGAAAGCTGACAGTTTAATTGTTTTGGGGGCCTGTTTATGACCTGGGGAAAGATCAGACTTCCTAGGACTTTAGGTGCCTCAATGAGCAAATTTTGTTTTAACTAAATTAACACGTTATTTTAAAATGAGATGTTGTTTGTAAGGAGGACAAAGCTATAAAGAAAGACTGTAAAAAAGTACCTACTTTACAGAAGAAAGGACCTTAAAATGGTGTCAGGAGAAGAGCTGGCTTTATACCTTCTACAAGGAACTAAGGGATCCATCGAGGATCCTGACAGTGTGGACCAGTTTGATGATGAGTAACATCTTCAGAGAACGTAATTTGTAGTAGGAAGATTGGTAGGAGAAGGAAGGGAAGAATGAAGGGGGGGGGTAAACTGAAGGGGGAATGAACCATGAGAGACTATGGACTCTGAGAAACAAACTGAGGGCTTCAGAGGGTAGGGGTGTGGGGGATTGGGATAGGCCAGTGATGGGTATTAAGGAGAGCACATGTTGCATGGAGCACTCGGTGTTATATGCAATAATGAATCATGGAACACTACATCAAAAACTAAGGATGTACTGTATGGTGACTAACATAGCATAATAAAAAAATATTATTTAAAAAAAAACTAGAAAAAAAAAGAAAGTAATTTGGACTGTTATCTATTTATTTTACCTATACCCCAAACACAGATATTCAGAAGTACATAACATTACAATTTCCTCATTTCTTCTAAATTCCTGGATGCAATAGATAATTGCCCTTTTTGTTGCTTGATTCTGCTGAAAATCTCAAAGCTGGAAGGGTTTTATTTGTTTCTGACATTAAAAAGGGGAGGTCATTTCTACCTGGGCATGTCTGTGTATCTTTTGATAATTCAGTTATGAAATCACATGACAGCCAGCTGGTCAGGCTCCTTGGACTTTAGTGGTTGAAACCTTTTGCTTTATTGGTCTAAATTTATTCCTTGCTCACCAGGTCAATAAACCTCTCTGCTCCTCTTCTCAACTTTCACCCACTGGGGCCCTATATCAAGGAATTCACTGATCACAATGAGACTCTCCATATTTTTGTGTAAAATAATCTTTTGGCCAGATGTTAGATGTCCTACAATTATTTCATGTTACATTGAAGTTGATCATTCTTTCTTTTTAACATATAGATGTATAAGCTTAAGATATTCAGAAAGAGTTAAAAACAATAAAAAGAAAACACTTTTTGAAATGTCTGAACTTTGCATCCAGAGTAAACTAACTTTTGGGATCTCCTCTTTCTCTATCTGTCTATCAATATGATTGCTAGTTTCAGTGGAGAGAAAAAATTTCAGGAGAGTTCAGAGAGCATGTTGTAATCACCCATCACCCGCGTATGAGGCTCCATTCACAAATGGAAGTTGTGAGGGTGCACTGACCAATTGTTTTTTCCTTGTCACATTTGTTCCACTACTTGTGAGTGTTACTGGTTAATAAATGGAATGATAACAACCTTAAGGGAATTTAAAAGTAAGACAAAGAGAAAGAAATTTACCAAAATTATTATAATTTACAAAAATCAACAAAGTGGAAGGATTGGAAGCATATTTTCTCAATTCTGTGTAGGTTGAATTGTTTGAGGGGGAGCACATTTGAGAAGAAAAAAAAAAGGTCATTGTGAGGTCCCTCACATATAATTCTTCTATTTAAGTTTTCTGTGTGAAATATGGAACCACTGGCATGTGTCCACCATCATTACATTTTAAATAGAATGACTAGAAACATAAGTGGCTTTCATTCCATTTCATCTAATGCAATTTTGTTCCTTAAATGTTAAAAAAGAAATTTCTTTACCAAAACATGCAAATTGGCAGTTTTGAAGATACTGCTTTTCCTGAGGTTTTTGTTTTGTTTTGTTTTGTTTTTCATTCTGACCATCTTCGAGCTAAAAAATGAAAAATATAAGCAGGTAATAGTTTAATTTGTTATTAAGAGTAATTACTGTCTGGTCTTTGAGGGTTATTTCTATGTAAGCTTTAAATAGAAAACCATTTAACATATATTTATCTTTGTAAGCTATTTTAAATGATCAGCAAATACCTTCTCATCACATAAAAGGAGCCATTTAAAACATTCTTATTCTGATAAAAAGAAAATTATAACCTATGAGACCATAGAAACTAAAGTAGTATTTAAGCTGTGATAGACACTATAAGGAGAAAAGACATATTTAGTCAGCACATGTTTCTTTGATTGTCCTCTTTTGATTATTGATACAGTTTCTATTTTTGTACACTGTTGTATACCTGAGTCCTAGCCATCTAATAAAAGGGAAAGGTAGACTATAGCTTTATGAAACATCGAATTTGAATACTTCCTGATGTCTTTTGATTTGAATCATTTATGGGCAAAAACATAATACTCATAATGTAGAAGACTGCTTGTTGTTTTTGTTAAGAAGATATTATAATGTTATCTATGCATTTTGCTTTGATTTATTCATCTACTCTTATTAAATGAAAATATTTACTGACTTTCTACTATATGCAGAGCACCTATATGCTATAGGATATAGCAATGAACAAAACAGACACAGTTACTGCCATCATGAAGTTGACATTTAGAATGGCTAGACAGACAATAAGTAAGAGCAACCATAAATATATGTTTGGTTTGTTGGTTGGGTTTTAATGAATGTAATAGGAAAAAATAAACCAAAATAAGTAGGAAGAGGGCCAAGTTCAGGGTGGGGTGGTCATTGGTAATATTATAAGTGTTATCAATGAGAAGGTGACATTTGAGCAAAGAACTGTAGAAAGTGAAGAAGGGAACCAGCTAGATATTTACACATTCCAGAAGAAGGAACAGAAAGTAAGAGAGCTTTGAAGTGAGGAGTTTAGGAATCCCAAGGGCCAGGACACAAGAAAGAGGACAGTGTCCCTGCAGCAAGATGAGCGTCATCATAGCAGGTGAAGTTAGAAATACAACAGGATAGGGATGCCTGGGTGGCACAGTCAGTTAAGTTTCCAACTGTAGGTTTTGGCTCAGGTCATGATCTTTGGGTCATGAGATCAAGGCCCCATGTCGGGCTCTACACTCAGCATGGAGCCTGTTTAAGACTCTCTCTCCCTCTCCCTTTGCCTCCCCCCCCCACCAAAAATAAATGAATAAATACTTCATAAAAAAGAAAAATAAGTATAACATATAGGGCATTAAAAGGGCTTTGGCTTTTCCTATAAGTGAGAGGAAAGTTATTGAAGAGTTTTAAAACAATGAGTGACATCTGAGGCATTTGTATTAGTAGTACTCTGACTGCCATGTTGAGATGAGACTATGGTGGGCAATGTTTGCATTAGGGACACCAATTAGAAAGCCTATGCAAATATATTGTACAGGCAAATATATAACCATGCAGGCAAATGATACTGATGGTTTAGACCAGGGTGAGTAGTAATAAGCATATTGAGAAATGGTTGGGTTTGAACATTTAAAGTTTAAGCCAATAGGATTTGCTGGTGGATGGTTAGTATGACAGAAATAAAGGACTAAGGAAGAGTTTATGAATTTAGGCCTACACAACCAGAAACACCGAATTGCCTTTTACTGAGATGAGAACCACTATGGACAAAGTAGATTTGGGTAAGTGAACAGTGAACAGGACTCTGATTTTACCTGTTAGATCTAATGTCCCATCAGCACCAAGTAGACATGTTAGGTAGAGATTTGGATATATAAAACCAGAATAGAGATAAAATATAATTTGTGAAATTGTTGGCATGTAGAGATTACTTAAAGCCATAACATTAGATAAAATCATCTGAAAAACCTGAGTAGATTAGCAAAAAAAAAATAAATAAATAAAATAAATAAGGTCTTAGGTTTGAGTCTTGTATGCCTCTAATATTTATTTTTGGGTGTGGGGAGATGAAAACTAACTGAAAAAAGAAACTGAGAAGATATAAACAGTGAGGCAGGATGACTTAAAGGGAAAGTAGCATCCTGGAAGCCACATATAGAGGGTGTTTAAAGATGGGAGTGGTGATCAGACATGTGTCAAAATATTCCTGACAGTTCAAATGACCCAATTGATCATTGGGTTATGTAATAAGGAAAGTCCAAGTGATCTAGACAAGAGTTTGTTTACACAAAGACGATCTAAAAAACAGTTATCCGTTATATACTTTATTCATAAATATTCTAATGTATTTCAAGCACTCAGAATAGTGACAGCATGTAGTAGATGTTCAGCAAACATTTTGTGGAAAAAATGAATAAATAAATGGGATTTGGGAGAGTTGTTAAGACAAAAAGGAGATGGGGAACAGAGTAAAATGAACTTCACCTGTGTTCTCTGGCCTATCCAAGTATTGACTCTAACTAAATGGATGTATTTTAAAGTACATTTATTCTCTCCCTTTTCATTTTAATTACAAAAAGTGATATTAAACAAAAAAAGAATATGTTCTATAAAACAGCTTAGAATCACAGAAATTAATATTACTACACAAAATTTTTGAGAATTTTTTTTTGCATATGATGTCAGTGCCCTTTCGTTAAGTGGCAGAAATGTATTCCTTCAATAACAAGTTTAAAATTTGTGGTTGCACAGGCAACTTTTTTATTCAAAGCCTTCACTCTGCAAGGTTAAGACAAGGGAAGTCTAAAGCAAAGAAAATGCCTTTTACCTTACTAAAATTCTATAGAAAGGACAAAGCAAAGCCAGAAACTATGAGCCCTGGTAGAAAGCAGACATATGTTTTAGGGACTATTAAATTAGTAAGTATATAATTAAAAAAAAAAAACTAGATTTGGGGGGCTCCTGGGTGGCTCAGTCGTTAAGCATCTGCTTTCGGCTCAGGGCGTGATCCCGTGTTCTGGGATCAAGCCCCACATTAGGCTCCTCCTCTGGAAGCCTGCTTCTTCCTCTCCCACTCCCCTTGCTTGTGTTCCCTCTCTCGCTGGCTGTCTCTATCTCTGTCAAATAAATAAATAAAATCTTAAAAAAAAAAACTAGATTTGGGTTATTTTTTATTCCCATTTATCTAATAATTATTGAGTACCTAGGATGTAGTAAGTATAATTCAAGGCACTGAAGAAGAAATCTCTGTAGCAAACCCTGCTAGAGACCTATATCAACTGCCTTTCCTCCTTGCTACCCAAAGCTTTACTTTCTTAAGGGAAAAAATACATCCAGTCCAAAATACACAACATCCCCAATTCTCTTGTAACAAGGGAATAGATATGTGATGCAATTATGGCAATGAGATGTAAGTGGAAGTCTTGTAGGTTTTTTAGGAAAATGTGTTGCCAACTCCAGGACCTTCTCTCTTCTTTCCTTCCTTTTTCTTCCCAACTCTATGGATGTGATATCTGGGGGTGAAGAAGCCATCTTGTGCTACTAGGCAATTAGGATAATGATGGAGACCTGAAGGCTGGTGAGATAGGTCCCCTCCCTGTTGGTGTCATTGAGCTGCAGTACTCACTTTGGACTACCTATCCCTGGAATTCTGGTTTCAAGAGAAAAACAATCCTGTCACCTTCATCAGCTGTCATTCTGAAAGTGTGGGTTAAGCATACACTGTTGTCAACATTGTCACTGTGCAGTAGAGGAAAAATGCAGGTGAATGCATAATTATACTTCAAGGTTATAAGATCAACAAAAGAAATCAGCACAAACATGGAGCAGTCTAGAGGGAGTGAACACCTCTGCCTAGTGGGCACAAGAAACATTTCTTTTAACTGTAATTTAAGCCAAGTCTTACAGCATGTGTGGTAATTAAACTAAAGAAGGCTGGGACGGACATTCTAGGTAGAGAAAACAGCACCACACAAAAGGATAAAGATGTAAACAGCATGGCTTATTACACAAATTATTCTGGTGTGGCTGGGATTGGAGTGGAAGTAGATTATTATTAAGAATTCAGGCAGAATGTCAGGCAGAGGCAAGATGAAAGGTCTCTTGGCCTATGTTATGAAGGTTGGGTTTAACTTTGGAGTCAGTGGGAAATCACTAGAGGATTTTAAGCAGGGACTGACATTATCAATTTGTGTTTTCGATAGAGCTGGCAGCAATGTGGAGTATGAAACATAAGTGCCATCTCCCTTTCCTCCACATCAACCAAAAAGATATTGAATAAAATCCAAACATGCGGAAACTAAGGGATAAATACTGTCGTCAAGTATATGAAACATTTATGAGAAGGAGGCTCAGCAGTTGTTCTGGGTGTCTGCGACAGACCAAACACAAAGGAATGCACTCGAATAAAAGCAGTAGAGTTGAGTGGAACCTTTAGCAAAAACATCTCAATTGAGGACTGCTCTGGAAAGGGATACCACCAGAATAGACTGCAATGGGCAATTGGAAATTTTATTTCTTTAAATAGCTGGGAGAAATGAAAAGAGCTATCAGTTCTGGAGGATTTTTATAGATTCACTTCCGTGACAGCAAGGGATGTGATAAACTATACTTTGAATGCACTTCAGTTCAGGTTCATTGTGTTATGATTGTTAAAGTCTAGAGATGAATTATCCCATCTATCCTACCCCGCAAAAACCACTCAGAAACATAGATATAGACAAATAAAGTACTAATCATTTGCATTCATGACTACTAATATCTCCAATTAACTGGTTATTTATACTAATAGAAATCAACATTGGAATAAGTCTCACAATAGTTCCCACAATAATTTGGGATACATTTTTTTTC
>NW_024423343.1:81553090-81582599 GCF_017311325.1 Ursus maritimus | reverse complement strand
CTACATGATGTCTTTTTATTTTACTTGGCAAAAGAGTTCCATGATCTAATAGATTTGGCAGATGGAGTTACCAAAGTTTAAATAAATTTGTTTCAGAACACTTCAAAGCCTGTAATAGGGTAATGTTCATTGTGAATCTTTAGTAAGTTTATCCAAGATTTTATCCAAGATTGTCTTAGTCAGCTCTAGCTGCTATGACAAAAATACCATAGACTGTACTGTGTGGGTTAAACAACATACATTTATTTCTCACAGCTCTGGAGGCTTGGAAGTGCAAGATCAAGGTGTGGGCAGATTCCTGGCTTGAAGATTGCTGTCTCCTCTTTGTGTGCTCATATGGCCTTTTCTCATAGATCTCTCTCTTTCCCTGCCTATAAGTGCATTAACTCCATTATGAGGATCCCACCCTTGAGACATAATCTAAACTTAATTACTTCTCAAAGGCCTCACCTCCAAATACTACCACATTCACTGTTAGGGCTTCAACATATGAATTGGGGGGGTGGGCATAAACATTCAGGCCATAACAAAACACATGATAAAATATACTTTTAACTGAATCTATTTGAGCACGGAATTCCATTTTTATAAATACAGAATTTCATTTCTATAAATGCAGCTACAAATATAGTTATTTAGAAAAATATTCTTTGTATTAACTGACTGTATTTCTGAATTTGAAAAATATTTGGTAATAGGAACTTAGAGGTTTTTTCTTTTTTTTTAATAAAAAGAAGCCAGAAAACTAATGCATGTTGAGTACAACAATGTTCTTCACATTTTATATTTAATTTCTAAGACATGGTATAGGCTATTAATTAACCCATGAGGAACAGGCTTAAAGAGGTTATTTTTTTTTCATTGTCTCACTCCTTTTCTTTCTTTTTTTTTTTACTTTTTTTTATAAAGATTTTATTTATTTATTTGAGGGAGAGAGAGAGCACACAAGCAGGGGGAGAGGCAGGCAGAGGGAGAAGCAGGCTCCCCACTGAGCAAGGAGCCTGAAGTGGAACTCAATCCCAGGACCCGAGATCATGACCTAAGTTGAAGGCAGACGCTTAACCAACTGTTCCACTAGGGTGTCCCTATTGTCTCACTCCTAATAAGCGATGATAGAAACACCTTTGCTAGCAGAGTTTTATGATTTATTTTCTAAGCAGAGACCAACCTATGAGCCAAATGAGGTACTAAAGCTATAAAAGTACATAAGTTTTAAAGTATTAATTGATTGATTAATAAATTGGTTCTAATATTTGGTAAACTTATAAAGAAGTTCTATTTAGAAAATAACATTTTCAAAAACTAAACCAGATAGAATGTATGAGGTATAAAATGGGACAGGCATGGGCACACAGAATGTCTAGTCACCTTAATGCAAGACCTTTGACAAACGAGCTCAATCTTCCTCTCCAGCTTTAATTCCATTGCTCTGGATTCTTACTCATCAGTTCAACTGGATTCCTCATGCTGCCCATTGAGACCTCTGGCCTCCTCACTTTTATTAATGTCATTCTCTCTGCTCCAATTTTTTTTTAATCCAACAAAATCTTTCCAGTTCCTTAATGAACAATGCAAATTCTGCCTTCCTGACATCTCTTTTCACGAAGTCCTACAAGCAATGATCCCTTCTTCTGAAATTCTCATACTTAGTTTAAGCAGCTACCATGATTCATCACATTGGCTTTGTTGCAACTATTTATGTGATTAAGTTCTAAGTTAAATCAAGGAGTGCTGGAGAATAAGAACTTTTATGTGCTTAGTATATCAAGACATTCTTGTTATCCATATGGTATCTGGTATCGTAGGTGCTAAATATTTGATTTTTGAGTGTGTTAATATAAGCATAAATGAATGAATTCAAAATTTCAAATGATATTATAACTGAATTATGCCTTATTATTGATTTCTACTAGTTCTAATCTTTAGGTGTTAGCATAGGGTTAAGGGAAAGAATGGGACAAACTTAGAAACAAAGTTTTAAAAAGGAGATAAGCTGAATAATAGACATATGAGATAGATCATTGTCCATTTTGTATGGTACCAAACATTCATGAATAAATAAAAAACACAATCCACTCTGCATGTTGACCTAATGTGAAGCATTTATCCTGAACGATCCATTTGCTCACAGTTTTTGTTTGTTTGACTTTAAATTGTTGCTGTTAAATAGACTAAATCTACATTTTAAAACCCAGTAAGATGTACAGTTAGGAGGTATCACCTGTTGGCTTTGCACTTCCATATTCTTTCGATACTTGTTTTAAGTACTCTCATTGCGCGTATAGAGCTTTCACACTAGTGGTGGAAACAGACATTGATCAAATAATCACTGAAGGAAATGTAAAGAGCTATTGTGTTTAGAATAAGAATTTGTGTGGTAAAGTGAGAGCATATCATAACATATTTGACATGAAGTGGAAGGACAAGTAAAGTGTTCCTCCAGCATTTCTTTAGAATTTATTTAAGATATGAAGAAACAGCAGGAGTTAACTGGCAGAGCTTAGAAGAAAGAATATTCTGTTTGGGGCACCAGCATGTGTTCTATGAAGATGAAGAGCACTTGGAGTTTGAGAAAATGACACAAGTGAAATGAGATAAAGAGGTGGATAGTGGCCTAGGAAAGGTCTTCAGGACCATATTATGTCTTTGGGATTCTAGAAGCAGAGGCATCATACATAGGATAGGGTTTCCAAAACACCACACTCTTTGAAGAGTGAAGTTATTAGTATCTTCCCATCTACTATTTTACCTTGCACCTAAGAAATATATATATATACACATATGAATAAAGAAAGAAAATTATAAAGTTGCGGAACATGTACAAATGGAGAACTTTCTTATTTTTCTTTTCTCTCTATGGCAAGCTCAGTGGCTTTCAGGAGTATAAAAGAAACATTTGCCATTTGCAAAGTTTCTTAAATCTTGAAATGTTGTATATTAGGAAATAGATAATCAGAATTTTTGGTCATGACTTCTGTTGAACTGATCATGTTTTCCTGATAAACTCTTCAAGCTCTCAATAAGTTGTTCCCATTCACTCATTCCCATTCACTGTATTCATGCACGTAGACCTCAACAGAGTGATATCAGACATGCACCCAATTTAGTTTCTTGAAAGAAGCTGTCAGATTGAGTATTGGAGGATCACTTAACTGTACAGGTTAGGTCCTGTGCTATGTGCCAGGATGTAGGAAGAAAAGTAACAGTTTCTCTGCTTTTATGGAGCTTCTTAGAAACATGGAGGAGACAGAAATTAAACAAGTTAGTAACAAAGAAGATGCTTTCTAAGAGTGAAAGATGTTAAGAAGAGATTAAAATATGATAAAAAATAGGGGATTATTGCTTTGGTGATAGCTTCCTTAATTATAATGGTCAGGGTCAAATAACAAGTGCAGTTTGGAAATATCTTCTTCAAATGCCTCTGTTGAAAGACCAGAGTCATAGACATGCATTTCAACAGTTCAATGGGGGTTTTCAGTTCTTTTTATTTGGTTTGGGTTTTCATGCTATCCAAGCAGAATATGTAAGAAGTATTAAATCTTCTAACATATAACCCCAAAATATTAAAACTCCCTACTAGAAATTTAATATGTTTTCCAGATGAGGAGCACATATTTTTAAAACGTTAAATTTAAGTTCGGTTATCAAGTTGGCTCATCAGCCCCTGACAGTGCAGCTTTCAGGGTCACTTGGTCCTCATTATCCTGCAATCTTTCTGAAGAGTTATACTACTGCCGAATGAACCTCACAGTCAGAATGGATTAACCAGATCAGAGCAAGGAAGATTCATTCTGAATGCTAACCGAAACTGACACTTCTCGCAGGAAAGGAGAGAGAAAGAGGAGAGGAGAGGGAGAAAGAGAGAGAAAGGAGAAAGACAAAAAGTAGAAGCAGAAGAGAGGGGAAAGGAGGAAAATTAAATGAGACAAAAGAGAGAGAGTGTGTGCAAATGAGAGAGAGCAGGTCGTGCGGAGCCTAGAAGGTAGACAGACACCTGCTGTGCCGGGCTACTGCCCACGGTGGGCTGGCAGGTGCTTCCTCTCCACATGGTTGCCCAAAGGTTTCAGGACCTTACTCTCTACTTCGATCACCATACTCCACGCAAAGCGGAAACAAAAAATTCTTTTGTGTTTATTTAGAACTTAGGTTGGGGACTTTTACCACCAAAGCCATTCTTGAGGGCAGGTTAAAGTCACGATGTTTTTCAAAGAGGGTGGATTCAACACACAGTTTTGAGTTACTGACTAAAGTGAAGGAAGGGGCTAGAATTAGTTACTATATTTACCTCTACACGTCTACCTTGTTTCTAGAGACAGACTGTCAACTGAAGCACAAAGGTGGGGATGGTTAAGATTTTACCTGAAATCTCATTTTGATTTCTTTTCTCTTCCCTCTCTCCCTCCAAAAAATTAATAATTAATTAAAAGACCTGTTTTAAAATGTATAATGTGGTTTGACAAAGAATAAATTATCTCCCCCCTCTTTAGGAACATTATTTATTTCCTCTTTACCAAATCATTCTTTAGCTATCTGACCTTAAGCAAATTAATTAATCCTGCCAGATCTCAATTTATTCAGCTCTAAAATAAGGATAGTAAAAGTTCCTACCTCATATTGTTAAGAATATTAAATGAGATTGTTTGTGATGAAAGCTTATACCCTAGAAGTATTCGATGGATATTAGTCCCTAGACAAGTCTGGATTGAGCATGCAGGGGGAGTGCAGGAAGACCCCACTGGGGTGACCTCACACGGTTTGCTGAGTTGGGTGGATGGGTCTCAAGTAGAAAATTAAAACGTGCATTATTTATATGCCAAGTTTGGGAAATATGCCATGTCATATATGGGAGCCTAAGAGAGTATCAGGGAAGTAAACAATATTTAAAACATAAATAGAGGGAAAAACATCATTAATGGAGACTGAGATGCAGCTCAAAGAAAGGTAATAGAAAAGTCAAGAGAAAAGGGCACAGCAGGCAAGGTGGATTAACACCCAATGTTATTGTGTAAGAATGAAAAGATGCCCCTGTGATTAATCAGCAAGCAGACCTCGGTAACACTGAGAGAAACTACAGCAGTGGAGTGTGGAGGTGATAGTCTGCACCAGTTAAGTTTTATAAGTGACTAGGAGAGGGTTGCCTGGGTAACTCAGTTGGTTGAATGTCTGTTTTTGGCTCAGGTCATATCTCAGGGTCCTGGGATCCAGCCCTGCATAGGGCTCCCCACTTAGCAGGGAGTCTGCTTGTCCCTCTCCCTCTGCCCCTCCCCACTGCTCATGCACTCTCCCTCTACCTCTCTCTCCCAAATAAATAAATAAATAAAATCTTCAAAAAAAATAAGTGAATAGGAGAGAATTAATTGAAGATTGGGAATATAGAAAAGACTTCAGAAGTTTGGTTATAAAGGAAATAAGAAAGATAGGAAATGTTTAGAGAGAAATTTGAAACAAACTGTGACAATTGCAATGGAATGTGTTCTCTAAATGTGTGGTAGACAGCATAGTAGTGGTCCACAGAGCAAGCTAGCAAACATAATTAAGAGTACAAATCTTGAAATTGGAGATTATCCTGGATTTTCTGGATGGGTCCAGTCTAATTACGTGAGTCCTTAAAAGCAGACAACTTTCCTGGCTGTGGTTAGTGAGAAAAAGGTCAGAGAGATGCAATTTCTCATTTTGAAAATGGAGAAAGGGGGTCATAAGCCAAGGTTTTCATCACTTCTGGAAACCAGGAAAGGCTGGGTGCCTGGGTGGCTCAGTCTGTTAAGTGCTGCCTTCGTCTCAGGTACGATCCTAGGGTCCTGGGATGGAGTCCCTGTCGGGCTTGCTGCTTAGTGGGGAGTCTGCTTCTCCCTCTTCCTCTGTCTCTCCACCTGCTCATGCTATCTCTTGCACACACACACTCTCTCTAATATAAATAAATAAAATCTATAAAGAAAAAAAAACTCGGAAAGTGCAAGGTAATAGATTCATGCCCTAGAGCCTTCAGAAAGGAACACAGCCCTGATGGCATTGTGATTTCAGATGAATGAAACCCATGTTGGACTTCTAACAGAGTGGTAAGATAATAAATCTATGCTGTTTTAAGGAACAAAGTTTGTGGCAATTCGTTGTGGCCACCATAGAAAATTAGTGCAAAAGTGGTCTTGGCTCACAGCCTCCTCTGTGTTTAAGTGACTACAGTCCGTGTGACTACAGTCTAGCCAGTGGGATGTATATGAAAATAATGTTGGTATCTCACGCTTGTCTCCTAAATACTCTCATGGATCCTTCACAGTCATTTTCTTCCCTGCTGTCCAATCGCACAGGATGGAGTGGGGTTCTTCCTAGTCCTATAGAGTGGGATAAACACAGAATGGAAAGTCCTTATGTGGAACTTCATGGTACTGAACTCTGTCATAAGAAATCAACTTTTGTTGGGTAAAGCACCCATATAGTGAAATTTTGGAGATCATTTTTATAATAAGTATCATCATTTTTCTGACAACAGATTTGTTGTTAGTTTTCTTTCTAAATGATTGTTGAGATTGAATGTATTTCAGTGCTCACGAGAAGCAGCGAGTGGCATGGTGACCTTCAAGAAAGGAATAGAGAAGTGGAGAGAGAGAGAGAAAGAAGTCAAGGAAGCAGTATTTAAAATACAAGTGATGAGACGAGACTTGGTGGCAGGGGGAAGGAAGCAAAGAATGTAAAATGTGAATGATGGTAAGTTTTACAGTTATGGTGATATAATATCTAGAAATCACCCATCCCATCCGATAGCTTCTATTTTCTCTATAAACAAGGCAGTAAAATTATTGGTTGGCAAGACAGGGAGTTCTTTTGTCAGAGATCTGATGAGAGTGAGGAAGAACGAAAATAGTCCCTGAGGAGTATGAGACAGAGTGTTGACTAGAGTTCCAGAGATCATTGAATACCCAAGTGGGATCGGAGATCACGATTTTATAAAGACACCAACATGCCCACTTGTGAGTTTATCTCAAACATTGATGGCTAACATCTGCCTAAGTACTGAGTAATTGATCAATTGGGTTGAGAAAGTGTTGGGGTTTTTCTACACGTTTACTAGATTATACAGTGATAAAATATAATATTTGGCATAAGAGTTATTAAATTGATGACCCAGTGCCATTTACCCATTCCCGGTCCCTTTTCAGCTTTCTCTGCAATGCTGTCGGCCCCCAGAGGCTGACTCCAAGAACTGCCTTTTCCAGGTTCAGAGCAGCCTTGACTCAAACTTGTCAGATAGAAGCATTACCAGGAGATTGAAGGAAAAGACAGGATAGAATATCCCCACCCACCCCCCACTCCTTCCTTGCAGTGGCTTGATTTTGTTAGTGGCTGAATTCCAGTTACATCTTCTATCAGACACAGTCCTTCATCCATGGCCCCAAGTTCTCTCTGGACTCTGGCAACGATGTTTTATTCCCATTTCCCCTTTAAATCTAAGAGCAATAATGGCTTCTCATTATTGTTATTTCCTGGATGCTTTACTTCCACCATTGGTTTCCTTAACCCTACTCAATGCCTCTATAAGTGTTCCCTTTATTATACTCTCTTCAGTTAAATCCTTGTGTGTATCATCAACTTCTGCAAGGACCTTGACTAACACTGTCTTGGAGGCCGTTGTAAGGCATTTGGTTTTACCCAGGGGAATATTGAGATGGAAAGCTTTTGGAATATTTTGAGCTCTGCAACTAATTAGATGTGTGACTTTGAACAAGTCACATGGCCTCTCCTCACTTCAATGTATTCATCTGTAAAATAAGATAATTGCTCTATTGAACCACTTCAAAGGTCCTTTATATTTTGAAAAGTATTTAATGTATAGTCATCTTTACACTGGTTAATCTGATTCTTTATTAACTGGGTGAGTTAAGGATCTGGGTCCAGGAGACTACCTTTGCTCACATCACTAAAAAGTCCTTCATCTTAAACAATTGTTAAAATTTCATTCCCTGGAGATCATTTTCTATATCCTTTTAAATGGATTTCTATATATGTGTATATATATATACATATATTCTGTATATATACATATATATATATATATACACACACATGTATATCATTATAGGTAAACATTTGTTTCAATGATTTTAGCTTTCATATTTTAGAAATTCTGGATACTTGCTAGAATTTTTTAAAGAAAGGAATTTTTGAAGTTGTGAAGATGGAAATACCAAGAATATTCCCTAAGTACAGATATGATTTGGGTGAGCAATAAATAATCACAAACTAACTACAGGGGGAATAAAATGGATCGTGTTTACTTACCCACTTTTAATACACATTTAAAGTGATTAATGCAAGGTAAAAAGACAAAAAGGTTCTGAGAATACTTTTGCAAACCCATTCTGTGTATTGAACACGTGTAGTATATTTATTATCCACCAGATTGTCATTTTCAGCAATTGGAAATGGTTGTTTAATTTTAAATGTCCTTTTTCCATAATTTTGATTGATCAAAGTTAGCTAAGTGGATTCTTTCATTTATTGCTCAGTACTTTTGCTCTTGATTGGGCTTGTGAAATTATAAATTCACAAAATTAAGTTACTTTTAAAAGAAAATGTATTATTCTTCTGAACATTCACTTAACATTCTCATAACTTATTTGATTTGTTATTTGTAACAAATTATTTTTGATTTGTTAGTCTTTAATATTTCTATGATTGACCTAGAAAGTGCAGGTTTTTAAAAATCTTACTGGGTTCTTTGCTGTTCCCTACCTTCTAACATTTTGATGAATGCTTATTTCAACATCTATAATAGCATTTACAGAGGAAAAAAATCACAACAGATCACATTCTACCCAGAAAATGTTAACAAAAGAGGAATGGAATAGTAGCACCTGCTTTTTTTTCCCCTTATAATGATAGACAGGTTTTATGAACTGATTTCAGAAGTTTATAATGTGAATCATGTCATTTTTAGCATCACTATGCTTCCGATTGCCTCATTGTTGAATCCTGAACTATATCTTTGGCCTAGAATTTAAGGGTCTACAACCACAAGGTCTATGGGAATTGACTCTACTCGTACTCTACATCTTATATATAAATGAAGATTTTTCCACACTGACAGAGGCATTGTAGAACAATAACAGACTATGGGCAGGCCTATGCTAAGATGTTTCTTCTATCACTACCTAAAGTAATCTAACTCATTGCTTATTTATTTGTCTTATGTCCCACAAGATCGTGTTCACTTTGAAGGGAGGGATAGCTTTATATTTACTCCTGCATTCTTTAAAAATCCTGTCACCTAGTGTTATTGAAATCAATAATTATGAGTGTACCTCTTCCTTCAAAAGATAAAAAAAAAAAAAGTGCCAAAGAATTCAATAACCTTTCCAAGTCTTATAACTAGTCAGTAGCAAAACAGAGCATAGAATCCAGGTCTCTTGACTTTCAGACCAATGCATCTCTTGCTTCCCTCCCACTTTCTTGGAACTTCTCTGAGAACTTCCTATATCCTACCAATTGGCTTGAATCAATTTTAACTAATGGATATCTTTTAATCTTTCTTTCTTTCTTTCTTTCTTTCTTTCTTTCTTTCTTTCTTTCTTTCTTTCTTTCTCTCTTTCTTCCTAACTTCAGTAGCTATCTTGGAAATCTCAAGAATGTTTTTCTCGTTGTATTGTCAGGAAAAGGCATTTATGTTATGCCTTTTTATGTTCTTGTTCAATCCTTGTCTGAAGGATGAAATATTGGACTTGTAATGCTGCACATATGTTATGTAAATTATAGTAGCATATTGTATTGCTTTGACCTTTACAACACTCTATAATTTGATTGGCTGACTAGTCAAGTTCACAGTGTTTACAGTCTTGCCCTTACTTGGATGGACATGATGAGATATTCCAATCCAGCCAATCAAAATATAGAATATCGAAAAGGTCAAAGTAGTATAATGTTTTCTTAAACTACAGTCTTCTCTTTACTGGTCAAATAATGCATTCTCATAAAAATAGAGAAATCCTGTGAAGTAAAATACATCTAAGAATAAGACATATTATGATTATTTTCATTTGATTAAGTTGATGTCAACTTTCTTGTTTTCGAACTTGATTCTCTTAAGAGAACTGCTTAGATTTTTATTAAAGTTGTGTTGTCACAGACTGTGATTTACTTTTCTTTGAATCTCTAGGACCTATAGTAATATTATATTATAGTACAGTATTTTATATATATTTATTTATTGCATAGATGAATAAAATTTGCAAACTGTACCCAAACTGGCTCATTTTCTCCTCTTATCTGTCTTATACTACACTTTCCTTGATCTCCTTTGCAGCTTATCTCATTCTTTCTGGGGTCTCTCAAGATTCAATATCAGATCCTCTTTTCACTATATGCTTTCTTCCTGGGAAATATCATTTAGAACAAGGTTTTTCAATTATTACCCATAAGTCAATGTCTTTCAGATGTGTATGTCTAGAACTTTCTTCTGATTTTTAGACCTTTATATTGAATTGTATATTTGAATTTCTCAATTGAGTTCCAAGGGGAACTCAATTTCATCATTTCAAAAGCCAAACCATGATCCTCCTCATCAAACTTGTTTTTCTCCCAGTGTCCTCATCATAGTAAATAACACCACCATCCTGTATGTTTCAGAAGAAATCTAGGAGTCCTTGTTATCACTACCATCATTCCCACCCAACATATTCCTAAGACCAGAAGGTTTTATATTCTAAATATTTCTTTAATATATTTTTCTTTCTCTTTCATCACTGTCACTTTCCTAGCCCACAGTACCACCATCTCTTACCTCGGCCACTGGATCATTGTCATCAGGAAGATGGAGTTGTATTTTCAGAATACAAACTTGACAGTGCCATTACCTTTCTGATTCTCTTCCTCTGGAAGAAAATCTGTTGTTCTTAGGATATAGACCAAGTCTCTTAAGTCACCTACAAGGCTCTCCATGGTTTAAAATCTGTGTCATCTAAAACTGTCCTCTATTTCCCTCTTTGGACTTCAGCCATGCATTCTGGTTCTTATAATAGTCCCCATTACCCTGGGGTTATTTTCTTCTGTATAAGTCTGGCTAAAATCTTTTAAAATCTTTTTTTCTAGTTATAAGAATGGAACTGAGAAGAGATTCTTTGTCCACTAAGTGAGTGGACCGGCTCTTAGAAGATATGGACTCATCAACTATGAAAAAAACAAAAATGAGTGTTATATGTTGTCCCATTTTTCCCAGATCTACTGAGAAATATCAGGAGTATTTGTAATCCAAACAAAGAGCAGAATCACTCCAGGCAAACATGGACACACTGAATTTGTAGTAAAATGTATGTTCTATGAAAATCACTGCCTGATGAATTTGGTCATTAAGCAAAGGGAGAAAAATCAGATTAGTGCCATCTCTATCTGTATCCTTGACTCCAAACAAGTGCTGATTTTTTTTTTTTTTTTTTTTTTACCTCCGAGATGACTATCCTTCCTTATGATAACTCAGGTGGATTAGGGAAGAAGGAATGAATTTACCTAAATTTCTTGTCTCTTTCAATAATATGAAATATTTAATATTTGTAATTCCTAGAATTCTAAATTATATAATTCTTTCATTTGAACTTTTATTCATGTATTAATTTATAGTTCAATTATTCATGCGTATACTGAATAGATCCTTATTGAGAGCATTGTGATAGAAAGAGCATTATACAAGATGAACAAGAAGAAAGTTTCTAGCTTCATGAAACTCGGAGTCTAGTAGAGAAGAGGGATTTAATCAAATAAGCCGATAAATAAATCAAATGCTATGACATGCCAAATGCAATCAAGGAAATAATCACAATGCTATGAAGAAGTTTAACAGAGGGTCCTAGTTGACCTAGGAAGGCTCCTGAGAAGAGGTGAGATTTGGAATGAAGATCTGACGGATGAGGAGGAATTAGTATATCTGATTATGCATGTCACTCTTCTGCCTAAAATCCTCAGCAGCTTCTCACCTCACATACAGGAATCCAAACTTCTGACCATGGCCTTCAAGGCCTTTTTCTGGAAATCCTCCCTCTCGCATTTTCATGCTTTATTTCCCTGTGCCATTCCATTATCAGCTTAAATATCACCATCACAAACTTAAAATGTAAATAAAAGAGCTTCTTCCAACTTATTTTAATTTGTTTTTACAAATATTGTTTTCTGAAGTTACTTTTATTGTTGTTGTTTATCATCTGCATCTCTCAAAAGAATATAAACTCCATGAGAGAATATAATCATTTCTTTTGGCCTCACTGGCCCTATAACAAGGGCCAGCACATAGAAAGAGTTTACTAAATATTCCTTCAAAGAATGAACAATGAATCCATATATGCATTATAGTAACTTTTAGGTTTGGTGTGGTCTTTGCTTTGGAATTATACCAAATTTAATTTTCAAGACTTCAAATTCATCTTAATTTAAATTTGAAGCTTGAACATTCCAAAATATTAACTAAGTAAGCAGAGTGCATAGGCCATGTATTACTTGGTGACATAGGCCATGTGTTACTTTTCCTATTCTTGTGTTCCTCCCAATCATAAAAGAATAGATTTTTAAAATTTTATTATTATTTTTTTATTTGTCAGAGAGAGAGAGAGGGAGAGTGTGAGTACAAGCAGGGGAGGGGCAGGCAGAGGGAGAAGCAGTCTCTTTGCTGAGTAAGCAGCCCAATGCAGGACTCAATCCTAGGACCCCGCGATCATGACCTGAGCCAAAGGCAGATGCTTAACTGACTGAGTCACTCAGACATGAGTGGAGACATCTTAGGAATAGATTTTTTTAAATGTGCATTGAATTTCTATTCATATTTTTTTAAGATTTTATTTATTTATTTGACAGAGAGAGAGAGACAGCCAGTGAGAGAGGGGACACAAGCAGGGGGAGTGGGAGAGGAAGAAGCAGGCTTCCAGCGGAGCAGGGAGCCCGAGGCAGGGCTCGATCCCAGGACCCTGGGATCAGGCCCTGGGCCGAAGGCAGAGGCTTAACGACTAAGCCACCCAGGTGCCCCTCTACTCACATTTTTAAATTGATTCTCAAAGTACCAAAGCTCAGGTCAAACTTGATTTTCTGTAAATCTTTGCCTTTTTCATCCCTTGATCAAGCAAGAGTCATTTAGCATCTTACAAAGAGCTTTCCTGGCTGTGGGTTCTAAAGTCTGTGGTGGAGGAGACCAGGAACTTCTCATTCAGGCATTGTCATATTGTTTAATGAAATGATTAGCAAAATGGTCAAAAAAGAAACAACTTAGGGGCTAAACGACAGGTAAATTTCGTTTTTTAGTTCCCTTTTTCTTCCTATAGACTCAATGCAAAAACTGTGGTTTTGACTGCTTGAGGAAAACATAATAAATTAATAAGCTTATTGTTTTGGGCAGCTTTAAGAATCTGTCTAAAAACATAGGCACTGAGTTTTGATGAAAAGCCACTAATTTTGGTGGGAAATATAAATGAGTTAAACAACTTACATAATATTTACCAACCAAAATTTTATAGATACAACTGAAAACCAACGACTACCAAAATTTCTTTTCTTTTTTTTTCTTAAGAAGCAGTCTTCCTTCCAAAAAGTCTTATACATTTTCTGCCTGTTACCTTAATGACAAAGGAATTAGGTATTCAGAGATTAGGGGGTTAAAACCCAAAACCACCTACCATAATCAAACAAGTCTTCTGAAATCTCATGGTTTATCATAAAAATTAAAGGAGATTCTGCTTTGTCAACCAGAAAATTCCCTTCTGGATTCTCAATAGCTGATTTCAAATCTGGGAATAAGACTATGGTTCAGGAAAATGTGATACCTAATTGCCAGTCTAAATCATTGGCAGTTGAAGAGGTATGATTTAAATGTTGGTGGAAAACTTGAACTATCACGGGTGCTTGGAGGGGGAAGGAGACTTAGAGATGATGGACCCAACCCTTTTCTTTCAAGGAGGGTAAATGATGGGTCAGCACAGGGCCTGATGGTTTACTGGAACCAGAGGTCACCCTTGAATCTAACTTCCTGTCACACCATCTGGTCAGCTTCTCATTAGCCCTACACTGTTTTGCCACTACTCCTACTGCATTGTGGTTCAATAGAATCTCATTTTTTTAAAAGATTTTATTTATTTGTTTGAGACAGAGAGAGAGAGAGATCATCTAGGCAGAGGGAGAGGGAGAAGCAGACTCGCTGCTGAGCAGAGAGCCTGATGCGAGGCTCAATCTGAGTACTCTAATGTCATGATCTGAGCCGAAGGCAGAAGCTTAACTGACTGGGCCATCCAGGCGCCCCTAGAATCTCGTATTTTTATATACTTCATTTAATATCATAATATATAAAATAATCAAAACATTTTATCAGGTCAAGTTCATGATTGATTTTAAGAGATGGGAGCTCATACTAAATATTCTTCTGAATACCTTTCAGCTGTCTCTAGTAAGATGCTAGAGAACATAGAGACTGCACTAAGATGGTGCATGATGGAAGTTGTGAAAGTGAGTGGACTGTGGAAAATAAATAAAAATAGCAAAATCTCTCCACCTTTGGAAATTTTCAACACTGGATTTACATCCTTGTTGGAAAACCATAGTAACTTTCTGACTTATTATTGTCTATTGTAAATACCCTGGTAGTCAACATTGTCAAAGCTGTGCTCTTAGAAGTTCTATTATTGAGCAAGAAGAACTAGGAAGATCGGTAGGGGAAGAAAGGGCTAAAGAAAGGGGGGGGTAATCAGAAGGGGGAGTGAAGCATGAGAGACTATGGACTCTAAGAAACAAACTGAGGGCTTCAGAGGAGAGGGGGGTGGGGGAATGGGATAGGCTGGTGATGGGTATTAAGGAGGGAACGTATTGCATGGTGCACTGGGTGTTATACGCAACTAATGAATCATCGAACTTTACATCAGAAACCAGGGATGTACTGTATGGTGACTAACATAATATTATAAAAAAAAACATTAAAAAAGAAAGAAATTCTTTCTCACTTATTTAGTTTTAAACACGTGTTTGCCTGATGATGTATTAGACAAACCTATTATCATAATTGAATTTAAACGAAGGTTTAGCTATTTTAAAGTATTTGATTTCTCTCTCAAGAAAAACAAAAAACAAAAACAATAAAGACATACAGTCCAATATGAGGAAATCAACTATATAAAAGGAGAAGAGTGGTTTCATGAGAAGATGGATTGAAACCTAGGAAATTTCTCCATCACAATTTTTTCTAAATTTTACAGTAGGTGAGATATTATGGATTCAATAACTTAGCAAGACAAGGTTCCTTCTCCCCCTGCCCCCCATGCACTCATATACACAAATACCAGATCCTTGTTTTATACCCCATGGAAACCTGTCCAAAGGTCAGAGGCATAAGATTAAAATCTGACCTACAGCTCTAAATAGTATATGTTGGATCTGTTCAGGGATTTATTAGTCAAAACACTCCTAGTAAAATAGAAAGAGGATTTTGATAGAGGAGAAACATTTCTATCAAGAGAAGCTGAACAATAGTTTCCTCAGATTGAAACCACTCCCCCAACACGTGATTATTCTCTAATTCCCTGGCTGAACAAGTAACCATTTTAATTAGACTCTGAGGCAAGCAACATTGTGTCCATGGTAACAGGTATAAAAAGAACTTTAAAAAAAAAAAGGAAAAAAAAAAGAAAAAAAATGTGATAACTGAAAATGTGTTTAAATCATGATAAAAGGATTTAAACAGATGTTATTTTTTTCAAAGTGTTATTTTAAAAAAGAATTTTAAAGGGCTCTTGATATGAGAAAAAATCATTTTTGGATGTGTCTTTAGGGAAGTTTCTCACTCCTAAATGCTGTAGTTCATGATTGCCATGGGTGAGTTGAGAAACGAAAGGGGTGCCGAGGGGCAGAAATCAGAAAGGAAAACCAACGTACCTTTAGTTAGATGCTTAAATTCAAGTGAGTTAAAGTGTCTTTGGTGTGACTTAATAGATAGTGTGTTTAACAGTCCTTTCTATTAAAGTTTGTTTTCGGGCAAGAGAATGTGCAGGACTTGAGTTTTGGAGACAGATTGGAGCGTGGATAAATCTGGACATATTGCTTAGCAAAGGGAATGGAAGGCAAGGGCCTGGAGCAGAGCTTCCTTAAATGGGAGATGCACTTTCTGCGGCTTCAGACAGAAACAACCATGCCAAATGATTTTTTTAGGTTATGAATTTGACCTTCTCTGTACTGTATGTATTCATACTATAAAACACACATGCACACATACCCACACAGACTTTATCAATCAATCTATCTACCTACCTATCATCTTTATATTAAAAGGAAAGTGGGAAAGGGATTATCCTTCCCCTAGCAATCCAGATTTTCAGAATCAGTAGGAAGCCATTATGAACAAGGACAAAGTAAGAAGAAGGCTTGTTCTTCTTTTCTTTTCTTGCTTTTCTGCCAACAATTGCCTTCTCTAGGAACAGTGATGCTGCCACTTTGTTTAAAATGAGTAATAACTCGCTAAAGTTAAATGTCCCTTAGAGGGCCCAGGCAAGTTCCATGGACTAAGCGAAGGGTAAAGTTATAAGAGGAAACCCAGAGAGAGTGGGAGGAAAGGAGACTTTGGAACTGGCAGAAAGATGGCTTATTTTGGCTGGACTCCTCCTGTAGTTTAAATACCTACTGATTGAAGGCAAATTGGACGTTAAGGAAGGCTAGAGTGCCCATGTAAAGGAAAACAAACAAGCAGTGACCCTAAGTTGGTCTTGGAGGAAGTCAAACCTCTTGTTGCTTTGCCTCAAATGTTGAAAGAACCTAAATATTGCTTTGTGTGCAACATAATTTTCAGTTCTTTGGGTTTTATAAATAAACTGGTTATCTGAGAAAATACCAGCCAGTGGAGGTAAACTCTGAGGAGCATAAGAGAATGTGGGAAAATGAATTTAAAAGAATAGAATTCAAGACGGTATTTTAAATGTGTACTCTGATCGGATGTTTAAATTAATAGGCTCCCTAAGATTGACTAGGTCTATATTTATCACATGCGATAAAGATTAAAACAGCATAGCAGTAATTACAATACCTTCTATATTGAACAGGGAATTACACTTCATATATCATTCACGACTTGATGATATGTAAAGAAATTCCTAATTCTATACTCACACACGTACAAACTCACACAGACATACAAACACGTTCGCATGCAAGCATGTACACATATATATTCACCCCTACATATAAACAGAAAAAAAAAAGTGGCTGCACCATAGCCTTACATGTGATCTGTATACTAGAGGGATCACAATGTGATTATAAATAATACCTCCATAAAATTACATTTTATATCCTGAAGTTTCATTTTACCCTGTTTCAATTAACCTTAAAGCAAAATCATAGGTGTTGTTGAGACATTACTAATAAAAGGAAGATTTTTTCCCTAAGTGTATTTTGGGGGAAATTATTTCCAGAATATTAAAAGGTGCCCCATGTGGATAACAGTCCCCTCATTATGTATGTTTAAGAAATGATGGGTTAAATAAAGTCTTTCTTCATGAAAACATCTTCTCAAAATTTTTTTAAAAGATTTTGTTTATTTATTTGACAGAGAGAGAGCAAGAGAGCTCAAGCGGAAGCCTAAAATGGGGCTCAATCCTAGGACTCTGGGATCATGACCTGAACAGAAGGCAGACACTTAACTGACTGAGCCACCCAGGCACCCCTCAAGATTTTTAATCTGTTTATTGTGAGTCTTTGAATGAGAATGAGTTCTTCAGTATTTACCGAACAAATTTGTCCATAGAGCCTTATTTTTCACAGCATTTTTGAAGGGTAATATAACACAAGATGGGGAACCCTAACAAAGAGGAAGGTGCTTTGGTTCAAAAGATTACTGCTCAAAGAATACATGCTTTGAAAATGAATGTTAGTTACATTTTTGGTACACTTCCTAGCCCAAGCATTCTACAACAGCTTGCTTTATTCTTGGGACAATATCATGAGATGCATATGAATATCTACATTTAGTGGCTAAACAAAGATCCAGAGAGGTGTAATATTTTTCCCCAGTTCACGCAGCTAACAGAGGAGTTGCAGCTAACATTTGAAACAGCTTTGTTTTTCTTGTAGCCTGTGCTCTACTAGGGATGATAAGCAGCCTACTGACTTATTTTTTGAATCCAAGATTTAATAAGGGTCCAGGCATGCTCTGTGAAAGCAAGCACACATTTTAGAAAGCAGAGTGAGTGCCTCCCTTCATGTCATAATTTCAGAGATTCCAGGAAGCTCCCCCTCCTCAAAATACCTTCTCAAGACAACTAGATAATACAAAAATTCTGAATAGCAACACTTTGCTTTAAAAGATTTATTTTCTCCCTTGAAAATTATAAATATTCTTGCATGTACTTTAAAGATGTCTCAATACTTTCAACGCATTTCCGGATCTGACTGAGCAGAAGAACTTAGAGAAAACTTAAAAACAAAGACAAAACCAAACACCTTACAAACCCCTAGCCCTTTTAAAACACAGCATGTAAGGCCCAAGTTCAGGAATCTTTATTACATTTTTTTTTAAAGTTCCCTAGGTAGTTTCAGTAATCACTGTTTAAATCTTTATCAGTCTTTCCCCTCTCAGTGTAAATGGATTCCTTAGAGAGACATGACTATGGAATAGAAAAATGACCCACTTGGAGCCACAGGCTTTGAGCTGGGATCTCAGCCTCACCAATTCCTCTCTGTGAGACCCGGATGAAGTAAACCATCACTCTGACTTCGACCTCCTCATTTGGTGCTGGGGATACTAACCTTCCTCAAAACACTGTTACTATTATTAAAATATCCAGTGGATACAGAGAGCTATTTGCATGCTGTATACTTGCTTCATGTTCTTTCTCAAGAGCACAATTCCATTCATGGTGGCACGTGGAAGTGTTAAGACACTAACCGGTTCCATGTGGGGGGAGACACGCTGATACAAAGGGGAAAGAGGCAAAGCTAGGAACAGGAACCTCCTGGGTTTTCTCCTTTGCCTTTTCCATATTTGGAATTCTCTGGTTAATTTGCCTCAGAACAGGACTGGAGAAATGCTTTAGTTACAGGTGTTTTCTCTTCATGACAGATTCTGGATCAGATTCAGCTTGTTTGAGCATTTCCCATTGCCAGTTGGTGCCCCTTAAAATAAGGCTGAGTCTGCAAAGCAGATCAGACCAGGCTCAATGGTGCATCTACACTCTTGGTTATACCTGATATTTGGGTATATTAACTGCAGAATGTGAGTTTGATAAAGAAAGGCGTTCATATGAACTATTTCAAATATTTAGAGAATGGTCATAAGAATGTCTTAAGGCAAATTCTTTTTAATACTAGAAATGTCTCAAATGTGAATAATTCAGGGGTGTCTGGGTGGCTCAGTCGGTTAAGCATCCAACTCTTGATTTTGGCTCAGGTCATGATCTCAAGGTAATGGGATCCAGCCTGCTCTGTGCTCACTGGGGAGTCTGCTTGAGATTCTTTCCTTCTCCCTCTGCCCCTCCCCTACTCCTTGCTTGTGCACACTCTCTCTCTCTAAATCTTTTCTAAAAAGTGAGTAATTCATAAGAAATAGGAATATCGGTAGGAGAAGGAAGGGAAGAATGAAGGGGGGGTAATCAGAAGGGGGAATGAACCATGAGAGACTGTGAACACTGGGAAACAAACTGAGGGCTTCAGAGGGGAGGGGTTGGGGGACTGGGATAGGCCAGTGATGGGTATTAAGGAGGGCACATATTGCATGGTGCACTGGGTGTTATATGCAAATAAAGAATCATGGAACATTACAACAAAAACTAAGGATATACTGTATGGTGACTAACATAACAAAATAAAAATTATTATTAAAAAATGTAAAAAAAATAAAAAGTGAGTAATTCAAAATAATATTTGAGTATACAAATAGGGTTTTTTTAAATTGACTAGTAATTTATTCATTGAATGGGTATAATGAAATATAAGAACTAGATTCTTGTTTTCGTTTTGATTGGTTGATTTTCTGGGCCTGTTGACTTGACTTAATCTAGAAACCTGAAATCATTTATATCACATTAAATGGCTAACTTATGATGACTCACATCCATTGATCTATTTTAGAAGATATTTTTCTACTTGCATATTAAAGATTTTCCAATTTCCAAGTGCAAAATCTCTGTTTCTTTAATATTATAAGAATTCATTGAAGTGCAATTGTTTTCAAATAAATGAAAAACCTAAATAACCATAATATTTTTAAACAAAAATTAATTTCTCTATTTTCTCCAATGGCAGAAACAATTTTAAGTTGTATCTAAACAGACTTGTTGATATCACAACTTTGCCATTATAATATAAGCCAAAGAAAATGAGTTTTATAACTTAAATTTTATTTCACTTTTTATGGGTTTCTACTATGTTATACAAAATATGTATGTTAAAGGAAAATAAAAGAATTACCTTTAACTGAACCATTTTGACAATTACCTTTGAAAGAACCTTGAAAACCATATTAGAAGGTATTATAACAACTGAAGAAAATTACCAGCCAGATTCCTTTTTGCTCATTATCCAGGGTTTCCCTCTTGACAGAAAACCACACAACCCAGAAACATGTAGATCTATATGAAATTGCCAATACCCAATCATGTTTCTTCTGTAAAAAATGGTAATCTTATGGTTTCATTAAATATTAAGTCAGTTATGTAACAGCAGATAGTCCAGTTAATATTACCAAGTCTAGCAAAAAGCACATCCTCTTCAAAAAACAAAAGAGAAGAATCCCAAAGAACAGGCAAATTTATAGATAAGTAAATGTATTCCTTGTAGTTCAAATAGTTTTCTCAATTTAATAAAACTACAGACCATCTTTTGTTTTGTAGGATGTTAATGAGAATGAGCTTTATTCTAATAACGTCCTCCAATTTCCAATGTACTGCAATGGCTTCTTCTGATTGCCCCATTAAAATAGTGTGGGCACCACTTTTGATGGTATGGGGTCTTCTGAAACCTGTTTACAATGCATAGCACTAATGCTTATTATACAAATATTACAGGACCCTGAAGCTTGTCTATTCACTGAGAAATAAATTTTTAAGAAGGACTTGAATGAATATCACACAAGCTCCAACAAAAATAGACCTATTTTAATTATCAGTAACATCAACATGATCTTTTGATCATATCCACCATTACCAAAATGTTTCCAGATATGGGATATTGAGATGATTCCAGGAGAATATTTCCAAGATCTGAAATTTTAAAATAAAGGCTAATATTTAGATTTGCAAAAAGTAGCACAGCTTCCTAGAAGTGAGTTACAGTGTAAAAAATCAAGCAGAGCAAGTTCGATATGCTGCTAAAATGTATTACAATTACAGATGTTACAATCCTTCACTAAAGCAGTCCATCCTATCTATTAGCAATTCAAAAATGGGATGGGGGAAAGGGATAGTCAAGATTTTAGATGTTCGAGACAAGCCCAGATATTTTCATTCTTTAAAGTTTCTCCTAACTAGTCAAACTGTTTCACCTCGTGAATCATCCTAAAGCAGAATATCTTTGTCATATGATATTTCCATGTAAAGGTAGATTTTATTTCACAGATTAAGCCCCAGAGCATGTCAAAATAAATATCTGAATAGGAATTAAAAATTATAGGCTCTTTTCATTGTCTAGCTTCTCACTTTCTTTCTCCTGTTCTTCTGCATCTTATAAAATTGAGGCTCCCTGGGACACCCATTATAATTTTTGTTATTTAATGGTGGCAGACAGTGGGGTGAGGGAGAGGGAGATTTTACTGAAGTAAGCCTTAGATTTTTCAATTTATCAATCAATAACAAATGTTATTTTAGTATGTTTCACTGGCAGCAAGCCTGAATTTACAATAGTGACCTGACCACATAGCCTTAAAATATAGTGTCCTCACTCCCAAACTACACAAAATAAAACAACAAAAATAACAACAATGACAACAAAAAACAAACAAAGCAAAACAAAACAAAAAACAATCCTTGTTCTCAACTGATGAGATCAAGTGTCTGTGTTTAGACCTTAGTATATAGCTGTGCCCAGAAATTCTCCATGTCCATGGCCTACCCCGGATAGAAGGGATGCTTTGGAGGGAATCTGCTAAATATT
The DNA here is from genome assembly GCF_017311325.1 of Ursus maritimus. Lineage (NCBI taxonomy): Eukaryota > Metazoa > Chordata > Mammalia > Carnivora > Ursidae > Ursus > Ursus maritimus. Next base: position 81,560,516 of record NW_024423343.1, on the reverse strand, counting down.
TTAGGTATGCTGCTTCTCATTTTGCTCTGTACTCATTTTTGTGCTTCAGACTCTAACCAGGGATGCTGCATTAGATGAAACGAAAGGTAACCCCAGGCAAAAAAAAATTAAGTGATGTCTTCAATTACTAAGCATGCATCCTCCCATCTTAGGAAGATTTCTGATCATCTAGGTACCTGCAAATGAATTGTGCTAGAGATCCTTAAGAGGTGCTCCGATGACCTTATGAAACCTAAATAGCATTTTTTTAATCACAAAATTTCGTGACCTATATTCTTACTCTATTTTGTTTTGAGAAAGAAATTTTCAGTCATCCTTTATTTCTAGATATTTTGATCTTAAATGATGTATAATAATAGTTTAAACTTTTGCCAACGTTAAAATAATACGTTAAGGTCTTCAAAAATGCAGTGCCTGTTTAGTTATACTACATTGTGATTATGGTTTAAAGCTGCAAAGTTTCTATTTAATGTAACTTGGTGTTGCTTTTCTAAATGTAGGAAATTTTTACCCTTATTATTTTTTGGTTTATCTGCACACCAATCACAGAGAAGTTGGATTTCAAGTCATGGTTGTTCTTTCACAGTGATTCCAGTTAAAGTCTTGTTATATTTCTTGCTCGTGTCAGAAATCTTGTATCTAAACTTAAATGGAAGTCACATATGCAGCCTTATGAGATCCCGAGTACCCTTTAAATGTTCCATGGGCCTCAGCCAAATGAATAATTGTCCATCAGCTTATGGTTCATTAGGGACCACAAATCAGTTGAGTGGGAGGTGTTTCATAGGAAACTATTCAAACCTACATTTTGCTAGATTCCTGATGAATAGAACAGCCTAGGATAAGAAACTTTCATCTAGGAGCTCCAAGGTAGTTAGGCTGGTGATAGCTGAGGCCTATAAAGCTAATTGGGCAGATAAGAAAGGGGGTAGCAATCTGGTCTGGACATAGAAAGGAGACATTCCTTGGTGTTTATTGGCAAGTAGAAAACTTCGCTGGAAGGCTGATCTATAAATGAAATTCACTAAAGAATTAAGCTTCAAGAAGCATTCTCCACAGTGAAATACATGGCAATAAATTGATCGCAATTTTGATTTTTGGTTCATTTTAATGGGAAGATTATTTTTAGTATATGTCAACTTTAAATTCTTTTATTTTTATTAGCATTAACTTACATTGTAATTGATGTTTCTTTTTATAAATTCAGCTTGACTGAATTTATTTTTAAGTATTATGTTCAATTAGGCTACTATTTTAAAGGAAAGAAAACTATAGCATATCTCTAAATAGATGATTCCTCCTGTCTACTTCTCCACCATTTTTACCCTATGCACATATGCTGAGAATTATTTTGTGGCGAGTTTTCTCTTTAGTCCCATGGAAATAGAAATACATATTGCAGTTTTCAGAAATTCATGAAGAAAATAAGGTGCCTGTGTTAGGGTTATATGATATTAAGGAAAGCTTTGAAGGTACTGAATCTTACTCAAACTAAAGCAAACAAACAAAGCAAAAATAACTTCATGCAGCATTCCAAGGAAGATTAGGGAGAGGCAAAAATAGTCTGCAAAGGTTTTTTAGCTCCTGGTGATTTTGATACTTGAAAAGTGAAAAGCAACTGAAGTACTAATTCAAATGGTAAGCTAGACTTTTAAAATATACACATACAATTTTGTTAATTAAAAATACTTTGATTGAGTAGATTAATCAAGTAACTGTAAAACAAACCATCTAGTCTTGCTTTCTGCATATTAGAGAATTCCATTAACCCAGAGAAATATAATGTCCTACATTTCCTTTGGAAGAACTCTAAAAGGCATGTGTTACCTAGGAAGGAAAAGAGAGCTCTGGGAAATCTGTTAAAACACAGGTTACATAATGAAAGAAGCTGATTATAATTTTAGAATTTAAAAGGAAGTTATCCCTGATGGTGTGAGAAATGGGACAGAACATTTCATGTATGAAGGAAGGGAAGAATGGGGACTTCCACCTTTGTTCCCAGTGGCTAGTCTGGGCAGGCAACATCTAGGAACTGGCTGCAAAGACAATGTAATTATTTCACCACTTTTTCTAAGTCATAGACAGAAGGAACATAGAAGTCATAGTATCACATTAGCTGGAAAGAAATATAGTATTCCTTATTTCCTTTTCCTTTTTAATAATTAATAAATCTTATCTAGGTGCAAGAATATATATATGTATCTGCATATATATATATATATATATCTCCAATTCTAAGTGAAACATACATTATATATTTACATAACTAGGAATTTTATTATTACATAAATTTGGAATTGTTAAATATCTATGTTTAGTAAATTGATTCAAATCTACATGGTGTCTGAATCTAATTTTGTGTACATAAGATTGACATTAGAATTTTAGGTCCCTTATTTATAAGTCATAAAAGATTGGCTGAGTTTTAATCCACCTACACTCCATCTCTTATTTTATATATTAATATACTCCTATGTAAAAGTATTATAATACATTAGTAGAGAATTTTTGTGCTAGATGGAAACTCAATACATAATTGAGACTGCTCTTTCTCCTAACAAGTGTTACCATTCAACTTTGAAAAAAAATTATTTCATTGAATTACATAGCAGAATTTTGAGTTATTGTTGAGAGGAATTGTTCACCTTGCCATCCTTGGCATCAAAATGCGTAGATCTCAGAATTTCTCCAAGAATTCACACATCTAGGAAGAAAAAAGCAAACTACACAGAACAGTTCTTCCACTGTGAAAAATAGCAAAATTCCACACCTACAACAAATTGCAAATTTTCACATATTTGCTCCAGGCAAACATTTGCAATTTTCACAGCAAATAAGGCTTTTGGCTCCAAAACACATTTTTTGTCTCCCCCCCCCAGTTGGAAAAAATCACTCTCCTTATTTTCAGAAAACCAGAAAAATGCATGAGGCAAAATTTCTAATAATATCATGATTATTCTAGGTATTTAATTTTGATACCTACCCACTTAAATGAAAAATATTAGTTCAACATGACTATACTTGATTCAAGATCCATGAGTTTGTGCAGGAACCCTGAAAATGAAACTTAATTGTTATTGTGACCAGTTAATGTTAATGGAATTCCCAATTCCATTCTGATCAGAGGAATTGTTCCTAAAATGTTGTCTAGTGCTTTCAGGAAATAAAATATTTTCTCAGTAATCAAATAAAAACAGAAGTTGGGTTTCCCCTAAAAGATTTTTTTTTCATTTAGTACTATAAGGCAAGGGACAATGGTGTTTTCCAATCAGCTATGAAGCACAGAGAATATTTTTTTAATAATACTTATATAAACATTTGTTTACATTAAAAACAAACAACAGCAAAAAATAGAGACGGTGAAAGGCTATCCCTATACTAATCTCCTCTAATTTACTTGCCTTCTAATATATTTTATGGAATGGGAATGACGGTGGGAGCATTATTACAATAAGTACATTGAAAATTGTGCATAACCCACTCACGAGAGAATTTTTCTTATAACTTCATTCACAGCTTTTTGTCCTGTGGTTAAAACAAAACAAAAGCAAACCAAAACAAAAGAAATATTGAGCACTGCCTGTATGTGATGGGGAGAAGGCAGGTCATTTAATCAATGCTGGTTTGAGTTTTCAAACTTACAAATCCTATTCTATGTTATTCAGTTGATTTATTATGAATCATTTTATTTTATCCATTAAGGCAGTTATGTGTTGTGGGGTGTGTGTGTGTGTGTGTGTGTGTGTGTGTGTGTGGCATGATAGAGAACTTTCCGTTGTATATCCGTCTGATTTACTCCTGGTTTCTGTATAGGATCTATAAGTTATTCTGAGGGAAGTCATCTGAAAGTACAGAACAGATCAGGTCCTGCTTTTCTTCAAAACATAGCTTTTCTTTCACAGAAAAAAAAAATCCCATCTCTCTGCTTGTTTTTTAAAGACCAAGCACTGAGGGCTTCAGAGGGGAAGGGGGTGGGGGATTGGGGTAGGCCGGTGATGGGTATTAAGGAGGGCACGTATTGCATGGTGCACTGGGTGTTGCACGCAAGTAATGAATCATGGAACAGTACATCAAAAACTAGGGGTGTATTGTATGGTGATTAACATAATGTAATAAAAAATTATTAAAAATAAATAAAGTAACAGAACAACGAATAAATAAATAAATAAATAAATAAATAAATAAATACCAAGCACAATTTAATCTCTGACTACATTATCAAGTCCCTCTTTCCTATCTTTCTTTCATCTATCTTTTGTGGTACCAATTCCTGAACATTATAACATGTTTAATCCCACTTGGATGTCTGTACTTGTGCTTGTCTGGCATATTCTCTCCTCATGCAGTTTCCCTGCTGAATTCCTCATCAGTCAAGGCAGTTAATATGTTTTGTTTTGTTTTTTTAAACTTTCACAATTTCCCTATTTGGAGCTCTTTTCTATCTCTGTATCTCTACCTCAGTGATACTTCTTTTCCCATTAAATCATAATCATTCATTTGTCAAATTTTTATTGAGTCCCTATTATTGACAACATCTGATAAATACAAAGGTTATTAAACATAGTTCTTGACTTTTAAGAGTTCACCATGAGGCACATTGTCCCAGTCCAGTTATATAGGCAACTTGAGGGGCAGACTATCTCTTTATCAATTAGTATCACTTTAAAATGGCAAGTTCTTACAATAAATTACAGCGCTTCACTGTAGGAGGAATACACAGAGGCAATTTGTTTCAAATTTGATTTATGGCATAAAGAACCCAGAATATGAGAATTATTCATATCAATGTAGTTTTTAAAAGCACAATTATCGGGGTGCTTGGGTGGCTCAGTCAGTTAAGCATCTGCCTTCGGCTCAAGTCATGATCCCAGGGTCCTGGGATGGAGCCCCACATCTGACTCCCTGCTCAACAGGGTGTCTGCTTCTCCCTCTCCCTCTGCCTGTTGCTCCTCCTGCTTGTGCTCACTCTCTCTCTGTCAAATAAATGAATGAATCTTTTTAAATAAATAAATAAATAAATAAATAAATAAATAAATAAATGCACGATTATCTGCTTCACAACGAAAAGTATGGTAAGTTTACAGAGGAAAATGCCCGGCTGGTGTCTTTGAGGAACTTCTCCCTCACATTGTCAGTGTTTCAGCAATAGTTCTTACAGCACCTTCCTATCCAGAGTTACTTTGTTGCTTAGAGCTAAGATGAAAGGATTTGACCAAGTAATTATAAATTCTCTACTCCTATTAATTCGCTGCATACCTTAAATGTATTGGGTAAAGTTTAAACGTTTTTCTTAATCTTGATTTTCTGCACCTCTTGGACTAATTGCAATAAACATAGTTGGGTCAAAGCTTTCAGATGCTAACATTACAGTTAATCCAGTGGAGAAAACAAAACTCAAATTGATCTTTTTTTTTTCCTTTTTGTCTAGCTATGGGACAATTGTGTAGCTACTTTTAATGAAAAAGAAACACTTTAATTATATGTTTGTAATTATGTTATATGATTACCACTTATCTAATATTATATCTATTTTGTATTATTTAATATACTCTGAAATCCTACAGTTTGCCAGAACCCAAATGCCAATTTCTTTCCATCCTTGCACTAATTTAAGCCTTCATCTCTCATCTGAACCTGTAAGATCATCTCCTAAGTGAACTCTTTTGGCTTACAGACAATATCAACAATAATAGCATTTATTGAGTGATTACTCTGGGATGATTTAGTATATTAGCTTATTTACTCTTCACAGGAGCCCAATCAGAGATAGATAATATTAACTATTATTTGTAGTTTTTGAATAATAAAACTAATGCTCTTAGGAATTAAGTAAATTGCCTCTTAAATTTCCTGGCTAGAAAGAGTGAGAGTTAAGTTGAACCCAGGTGATCAACACAGACACCACACTTTTAGTCATGACAATCCAATGCTTCATTTTAAGCTCTATTCATTTTTATGTATTTCTCACCAGCTACCTCTGGGATCTAGCTGCCACTGGTCCCAGTAGGTTATGCTCTTAGTTGCAGATGACAAAAGATAAGCTCAAAGGACCTCCATGACTTAGTACCCCTCTTCTTTTGCAGACTTACTGTTGGCTAGTGTCTGCTTCTCATTAGTTTTCACACAATAAAGAATTGTTTGTAGATTCACTTACACGCCATACTTAGCCACACTTCTATGCCTGTCTTCTTGTTCACCTGCTGCCTGGGAAACCCTTCCTACTAATCTCCACCATAACTCTAATTATCAGTCAGCAATTCAATACAGTTGTCATTTTTCAGAAACTTCTCTAATCATCAGGTAAGTGAAATGCCATGCTGCCCTGCTCTACACATCTATCGCACTGTGCATAAAACTATTTTAGCACTTATTTTATTTAGATTAACTCCTCATGTGCCCCTCTTCTACTAGACTATATACATTAGGAACAAACACTGCTCATTTTTTGTCTCCAACATCCATCACATTGCTTGGTATATGAAATGCATTCAACAACTGAATATGTTGAACTGAGATGAACTTTTGGGTGCAGGAGGAGACAGAGATGGACAAGAGGCCCACAGTCGCATTCAATTTTGTGTACTTTGTCAGAGCAAACAGAAGATGAGCGATTATTAAAATCTAACAGTTCTGAAAGTAACTGGTCAAGATACACATGATCTTGTGTACACAAGATACACAAGATACACTCATCAACATTGAGTAGCTCTTCCTGGTTTGCCTCCTCTATACATGATTTCATTTGATCCTCACAATGAAAGTGTGAGGTAGACACTACTATTATTCCCAGATTAGAGAAGAGGAAATTCAGAGTTAGAGAACTTGGATGACTTCCCTAAGATCACACTGCCAGATGGCAGCCAGAGAATTGAAACCAGGCCATCAAACTCTAAAACCCTTTGTCCAATACTAAGCATTAAGGTTATTAAAAAATAGTTTTAAAAAAATGTACTCACTGAACACTCCTAGTGCATCAGTGACACTCCACTGGTGGTAAGTGAGGTATTCTGTGGGCGGGGGGCGGGGATACAATATATGTTTGTTCCCTGGAATAGATAAAAGCCCAATTTTGGCATTAATATATAATAGTCCCCCTTATCCACAGTTTTGCTCTCTGTGGTTTCAGTTACCCACAGTCAATGGGGTCCAGAAGCAGATGACCCTCCTTCTAACATGTGGTCAGAAGGTCATGTAGCCTAAGGCTACATCACAGCACCTCACTTCATCTCCTCACATAAGCATTTTATCATCTCACATCATTACAAGAAGAAGGTGAGTACTGTACAGTAAAACATCTTGAGAGAGAAAAAGATACCACATTAACATAACTTGTATTTATTATTGTTATAATTTTCTATTTTATTATTAATCATTATTGTTAATCTCTAACTATACCAAGTTTATAAATTAAATTCTATCATAGATA
>NW_024423343.1:81542603-81553083 GCF_017311325.1 Ursus maritimus | reverse complement strand
AAACATAGTGTATTTAGGGTTCAGTACTATCTGTGCTTTCAGGAATCCACTGGGGCTCTTGGGACATATCACCCACAGTTACGGGGGGGGTGCTGTATCTATGAAATTATTTTGTAACAAGAAGTATATGTTCAATAAATGATTATATTCACTAATTTCACTTCTATCTTTTAATCTATGGAACCTATACTGATATACAGCATATGAAAAATTCAATGGGGAGGGGCGCCTGGGTGGCTCAGTTGTTAAGTGTCTGCCTTTGGCTCAGGACGTGATCCTGGAGTCCTGGGATCGAGCCCTACATCAGGCTTTTCTGCTGGGAGCCTGCTTCTTCCTCTCCCACTCCCCCTGTCTGTGTTCCCTCTCTTGCTGGCTGTCTCTCTCTCTGTCAAATAAATAAAATCTTTAAAAAAATTGGAAAATTCAATGGGGAGCTTCAATATAATTATCAAATTGGGTTTTCTATATACTTTCAGGTATAATTTTTTTAGGGAAAATAAAGAATTTAAAGCTCAAAACTATACATTTTCATTTTTATATGTTCTCCTTATATCTTTGTTTGAAGTGGACTTTCAACTATAGTGTCCAGAAACCATAATACAAGATGGGTATTAAATCGTTCTCTAAATAAGGATTGGTTCAATCCCACAAACATTTATTGAGTGTTTCCTATGTCGGATCAAGCATAGGAGAAGAATTGTGTTCTATAATGTGATGATGTAAATAAAGATGGAGTCCTATTCCTTTATATTTGCATTTTGATGGTGCTGAAATTGAATAGAGCCGAGGTCATATTTGAAGAAGCTGTGAATTTTGGAAAAGAAGTTCAGAAATTATTTGGTAGACAGAATAAAGTAAAAAAATGAAATTGGTACTTCTGTCTTATTAAAATATTTTTGATATTATTGTGAGCTGGAGAAAGTCTAATAGTATAAAATCCCCAGAAGGTTATTATTAAGTAAATGTGTGTGTGTGTGTGTGTGTGTGTGTGTGTGTGTGTGTGTGTGTGTGTACATACACAAAAAAGAAAGAAAGGCTTACCAAGATCATCAGCAATGGAAATCGAAAAGAAATGACTGATGACAGAGACATGGCCACAGTGAGACTGATAGAACAAATGACTGTTACTCGTTGGCTAGATGCAGTGAAGATAAACCAGGAGTTTAAACAGAAATATTTAAAATTTGTCAACTGGAAATATGTTATCTCACCAATACATGCACACCTATGTCCACTCACCCATATGTGCAAAATTTCCTCTCTCTGTCCAAGGATTTATATGTTCCTATAATGCATACTTCTAATTTCACGAGAAATACTCCAGTAGACTTGTATCAAAAAGCCCTGATTTCAGCTCCATGATAGTGTTTCTTATATATGAACTGCTGAAAATATGTGACTTGAGTGAAATGTGCATGTCTTTATAGGATGAAAGAGATAGAAACTCTTTAAAAAGTAAAATGTTGGGGCCCCTGGGTGGCTCAGTCAGTCAAGCATCCAACTCGATTTCGATTCAGGTCATGATCTCAGGGTCAGTCTTGAGAACGAGCCCCATGTCAGGCTTATCACTCGGTGGGGAATCTGCTTGAGATTCTATGTCTCCCTCTCTCTCCTTCCCCCCATGTGTACTCACTCACTCTCTCTCTCTTTCTCTAAAATAAATAAATTAATCTTTAAAAAATCAAAATAAAAAGTAAAATGTTGTAATTACAATGCTAAATTAAAAGCATTAAGTGCAGAATTTTAAATAAACACCTAAAAATTCACACTCTAGTCCCCAAATTTGGGTATGTCTGTGAATAATAATAATCCATTATACTTGTTTACCATTTTTATTCCCGAAACACTTTCAAATCTAATTTTTTGAAGGACATGATTTTAACACATGTGAAAAGGGTGCTTAAGTTTTATTTAAGCAAAAACTTTACGTGTCATGGGGAGTTCAAATGTCAACATACAATTTTAGTGACATTCTGACTTGCATCTCCCCAGATGGGTACTGAAAAATCAATGCAGCATTCTGTTTTAATTATCTTCCTCCAGACACTGATTATAGTACTACTTCATCACCTGTTGGGGAAGTGTTTACTGAGCATTTCCTATGGGCAAAGCACTCAGGTAGGTGTTGATGGCCATATAAAACACGTATTCTGGCTCAAACATACAAGAAACATTCTTTTCTCAAATAAGCCACTCTATACTTGCCTACTACATTCTGTATTATTGCAATTTCCAGCTTCTTAAATATTGGTGGTATGTTCCACTTTGCTAAAAATTTTTTAAGATAATTTCAAAAACCTTGATGAAGCCACTGTATGTTAGTGTGCTGAGTAACAAATGCTTTTATGATCTGCTGCTTTGTGAATTTTACAATGATCCAATTCTCCTGAGATGGATTGAGGCCATATTAGTTACATGGCGGTCAATAGGCAAGTCTCAAAATCCTTTGAAATGGTATTAGTGTCACCTAATGACAGTTAATCCCAGAAATAATGCTTCATAGCCAAGTTTTTGAAGCCATTGAAATAAAGACCTAAGAAGCCTTGAGATTTTATATAATCAGTCCCTAAGTTGTGTCTCTTAAATATTAGTTTCTCCTCAAGGTTTTTGAAAGGACTTGAATGTCAAACCATTTAAGGTCATGCCTTTTAGAATGTCTTGATTTCGAGTTTCCCACATTGTTAAAAAGGGCAGAGATCTATGACTTAGAAGTCAGATAAGCTGGGAATTGAGTGGCCATTCTTTTGCACACATTGGGAAAGATGATTTTTGTGTACTTGGTCCTCTACTTCTCCACTTCAAAGAGATCGATGAGAATGGCTAGCAGAATATAAATAAAATGGGGGAAATTTTCACTGGCGATGAAATAGAAAGGATGATAGTCTCACACCTTCAACTTCAAAGGATTTTAATTAAATAATAAGCAGGGAGAAATTATGACTTGAATAAGAATGTCGGCTTAGTTCAGACTCTTCACTCAATAGCTGCGTGATCTTAGGAGGAAATACTAAAAATCCCTATCCCTTGCTTTTCTCATAGACAAATTGGGAAGGAGTTATATTTATATCTACCTCATAGAGTTGTGAGATTTAAATGACAAGCAAATGCTCAGCCTGGTGCTTCATCTATGGCAAGCTATCAACAAGTGTTACTTAGCGGGACTCATCTGCCCCATCTTCCGCACCATCGTTACACAAGAGGGAATTGGGGTCAGATCCTGACCCTCTCCCACCAACAAAGTTTTCCCTAAGGAGCAATGCGGCCAGGATCTGAGTGGAGAAAATGCTGAGAGAACTCCGATCACAGTCTCTATGAGGGAAAAAGACAGGATGTGGTCTCAATGAACATTTTAGAAACCCAATATGGCAGGATTTCTTCCTTCTCTAGCAGCCAGAACAAACAGAAAGTTTCTAACTGAGTATCAGAGAAAAAAATACTACCAGTTCTATAAAAAGACGCATTATGTCAAAACAAGAGGACATTCCTGAATACTTAGAGGAATTGATTCAATGAAATAGATATACTGTAAAAACACAATAAAGCAACCTAAAAACCACACAACAGAATTTTTAAAAAACACTACATTAGGAGCTTTCTGATTTATGATCTCATTAAGATTTGAGAGAATATTTTATTTATTTACACGGAAGAAGGAAGTGTGAAATAGGAACAATTTGAAATCAGAAAACACTGCATGAGAAAGAAAAAGACAATAGCTTAAATGAAACTATAATGGGTTTCAAAAACCACAGATATGATAGAAAACTGTTTTATGGAAGTCAAATTCAAGGAATTTAAGACTCAGATGAAAACTGTAAAAAAAAAGAGAAAAAAAAAGATAGTAGAAATAAAATATGAAACAAAAGCCTAAACAAGAACAAAAATTAGGAGCAATAATCAAATTATTTTTTTAAGAAAAAATTCTATTGAAATGATAAAAAGAATCCAGAGTTACAGATTGATATACCTCAACAAATATCAAGATCAAGAAAATTGAAGAAACTTTATTTTGAAGAAAACATTTCATTCTAATGATAAAAAAAATATCCTAGCAGCCAGGATGATAAATAAACTACAAGGCAACAATTTAGTTATAGGAAATGAGACAAATATTGTAAATAATAATTTAATAATTATCACCTGGATTAAAAAAACAGATTTTATCAGCAAATATTGGCATTATTTGAGCCAAGAGTAGGAGGTAACATTTATGGTGAATTTCTCTTGTTACTCAAGATGATTTCAATATTTTTTCATTCAACAATTATATATTGAATGTTGAATGTACATGACTGGCATCATGTACTGAAATGGATTTATTGGTAATTTGCTTCTTAGAAATTTTACAATACTTCAAAAACCTTCAAATTAAAAAAGTTATAAGAAGAAAAGAAAAGTGAAAAGAAAATGCCAAAGAAATTTAAGGGCAAGAAGGAGAGATAAGACAAATGAGGCAATTTAAGAACTTAATATTCTCATTCAAAAGGATAGACTGCTCCTTTTTGCATGGAGATCATACTAATTCCCAAAGGCAAGGCTTTCACATCTTCACCAGCCATCTCTCAAGGGCAGGGTGTCTGAAGCCAGGGAAAAGGGCTCACAGCAATGATGTCAGTCAAAACCTTTGAAACCTCCTCACATAGTCACTCTCTGCTCTGTACCCTTCTTTCAGACAACCACCATTCTGAAGAGCTCACGGGTACTCCTTAGCTCTTTTTTCTTCTCAGAAAAGTCTGCTGTAGGGGCGCCTGGGTGGCACAGCGGTTAAGCGTCTGCCTTCGGCTCAGGGCGTGATCCCGGCGTTGTGGGATCAAGCCCCACATCAGGCTCCTCCACTAAGAGCCTGCTTCTCCCTCTCCCACTGCCCCTGCTTGTGTTCCCTCTCTCACTGGCTGTCTCTATCTCTGTCAAATAAATGAATGAAATCTTAAAAAAAAAAAAAAAGTCTGCTGTAGTTGTTGTTCCTGTATCGTTGGGCTTCAATTTTCTCCCCCAAGCAGTAGTTGGAACTGGACAAGGTATGATAATATTCTTTATATTTGTAATTTGCAGGTGGTTTAGGGATTACAGCCATGACCCTCAAGCTTGAGTAATACTAGCATAGTGTGGCAGATTTTTATTTTGTTGTGTTTTGTTTTGTTCTATTGCATTTTAACACTGATGCCTGTCTCTTATCCCCAGATTCTAATATAAATGGTTGAAATAACGCCTGTCTATCAAGATTTTAAAAGCTGATCAGGTACAAAACCATGGAATTAAGTTAATTTTTTGGACATCAAGCCATGAGTGTTGGTGCGAAGTTGAACTACAGTAACAAACACCTAGTTCATTTGCTATTGGGGTGGGGAGGGGCGACACCTGCCAATAAAAAATAAATGCCTGAAATATTAAGATATTTTACAAAATAAACTGACTCCTTAAAATAGGTCTTTTGTGCCAAAGACGGCAGCTGTCTTGAGAATATTCTGTGTGGTCATACCAATCACATGACCAAGCATCTTTTCCTACAGCAGATAAGAGTAGACACTTCATGTGAAGTGTGGAGCATTGACTCTGGGAGAAGGGAGCAAGAACAGGCAGGACTCTGAAACTAGCAAGCATTTGGGGAAACTGAAAAATTCTACCTCAGCAGGGCAAGACCCTTGCTGGAGAAGAGAAGAATTCTCTTCTCCAAGATGACCCATATGTCTCTCTTTCTGTTTTTGATCTTTACTAAAAGGCTCTCCTATCAGAGACACACTCCCTGATCATTCTATCTATATACCTCACCCCTTCTGTATACTTCTCTGTACTTTGTGTTGATTTATGTGTCTTCATAGGACCACCTGAATTATTACGTACTTAATTGTTTATGTGTGTGCACCGATGTAGCTCCATTCTAGAAGAGTTTCTGGTTTATAGTACACACATTGACAATATCGCAAGGCTGGAGTTCTCATAAGGAATTTCAAATCTACTCCAAGAGCTGATCAATTTTTCTATTGAAAGACTACTTCCTAGTATTATAGAAGGTCTTCATAGCACTTAACCTAAACGCTATTATTCAAGAAGGTGTTAATAAGTGATTAGACCATCAATAATATTCTTAAAGAACATTTCTGTTTAATGTTTCAGCATCTTCTCCTAGTAGACTTCCATCTGTTAACAGGCACCCACCCAAACCTTCCGTTGATTTAGCTACATTTATAAGAATCTTCATGTATACTTTTATAGCTAATATTTATAAAAGCTATTTTAAAATGAAGAAACTGAATGAAATAATTTTATATCATTCAAATAACTGTTGAAAATAACCTGTCAGTCATACAAAATATACTTTGAGGGACAAAGGATGTTATTGCTGCGGTTTATAATAAGCTCTGCTTCTTTTTATTGCTTACAAGTCATCAGGGCCACTATCTCAAAACTACTCAAAGTTCTTGATATTAAATGATGTGATCAGTTATCCAGTGTATAATAAATCATCTCTGTTTTCCATGGTAAGCTGCAAGTGCCCATTTTATGTAAATGTCATGAATAATATTCAATAGTAAAACCTGAGATTTACTTGTTTCTTCTATAAAATATTGAACCTAAAGACCCAAATCTGCAACTTGTCAAGAACAAATGACTAGTCACAGTTTACACTTTTTGTTTAAATCAAAAGACCAAGAAGTTATGGGAAAATTTGAAGCAGTAAAAAGAAAGAAAAGAAAGAAAAGAAAAAAAGAAAAGAAAATTGTGTCAGTTTTGCTTTGAATCTATACAGAGGGAATCGCCTCTGTGGAAAGAGTTTAAGTTAACTTGACAAAGAAGGGGGCTTACCATTAAGGAAAAAAATAAAACTTTAAACAACTTGGTCAATGTGTCTTCCTTACCTATAATTTATATAATATGAAAGAAAACATTTTTGATCAAAAAATATTGCCATGAGATTGAAAGCATATGGATCTCAGAATTTAGGAAATCCTGCCTATAAAGCTGTTCTCAAAAGATCTATCCCGATCTACTTAGCCTTCTACCATACTCTCCTAAAATTATAGTAGTAGTAGTAGTAATAAATTTAGTATTAGAATAAAAATTTGTGGGCATTTTTGTTTTGTTTTGTTTTTTTTTTTAAGAGAGAGAGCTAGAGAGGGGAGGATGTGAGGAGGGACAGGGGGAGAGGAAGAGAGAGAATCTCAAGAAGGCTCCATGCCCAGTGCTGAGCCTGACACAGGGCTTGATCTCATGACCCTGAGATCATGACCTGAGTTGAAATCAAGAGTCGGACGCTTAACTGACTGAGCCACCCAGGTGCCCCCAAATTTGTGGTAGTTACAAACAATGTCCACAACTTGTTTGACTGTCCTCCCATTGAGAGGGAGTTTTTGTTTCTCCTTCCCTTTAATCAGGACCCACCTTAGTGACTTACTTGTGACAAAACACAACAGATAGATCCTATGTGACTCCATCTTGAGATGTTTCATCTAGGGAAAGGCAGCCTCTATTTAAGGAAGCTGACTACTCTAACACTACTATACTAAAGAGCCCATGTATAAGTGCTCCAAATAATAGCTCAGCTGAGCCAACAGTCAGCACCACTGCCAGCCAGCTTGGATGTTCAACTCAGCTGAGGCTTCAGATGATTGCACTCCCAGCAATTACACAAATGACCCAAGCAAGAAATGCCTAGTGAGTACCTCGAAAATGTCTGACCCTCACCTACAAAATTATGACCCAAATTAAAATCGTTGTAACACCCAGTGCTCATTACATCAAGTGCCCTTCTTAATGCCCATCGCCCAAATACCCCCCCCACCTACCTCAGCAATCCTCGGTTTGTTCCCTATCGTTAAGAGTCTCTTACGGTTTCCCCCTCTCTGTTTTAATCTCATTTTATTTTTTCCTTCTCTCCCCCTATGTTCATAAGTTTTGTTTCTTAAATTCCACAAATGAGAGAAATCATATGGTATTTGTCTTTCTCTGGTTTATTTCACTTAGCATAATACACTCTAGTTCCATCCAGATCACTGCAAATGGCAAGATTTCATTATTTTTTAGTGGCTGAGTAATATTCTACTGCATATATATACCACATTTTCTTAATCCATTCATCAGTCAATGGACAAACATCTGCACTTCTTCCATATTTTGGCTATTATGGACATTGCTGCTATAAACTTTGGGATGCATGTGCCCCTTCGAATCACTATTTTTGTATCCTTAGGATAAATACCTAGTACTGCAATCACTGGGTTGTAGGGTAGTTCTATTTTTAACTTTTTGAGGAGCCTCCATACTGTTTTCCAGAGTGGCTGCACCAGCTTCCATTCCCACCAACAGTGTAGGAGGGTTACCCTTTCTCTGCATCCTTACCAACATCGGTTGTTTTCTGAGTAGTTACTTCTAGCCATTCTGACTGGTGTGAGGTGGTATCTCATTGTGGTTTTGATTTGTATCTCCCTAATGATGAGTGATGTTGAGCATTTTTTCAGGTGTCTGTTAGGATATTCTACTTTATATGTCAAACATCTGTCAGTTGTTTTGCTTTCCCTCCCCTTTCTTTCTGACAATCTTTGCCATTTGTGGTATCCCAGGAAAAACTTTCCTCAGATTTTATTTAACTAGTACTGATTAACTTTTATATAGCTAACAAACTTTTCTCATGGATTTGTTCCTTAAACCATCATTTGTGGATATTAAATAATGTTATTAAATTTGGCCAACTGGTTTTCTTCATGGATTTAGTCAAATATCCTCAGAGGACTGGAAAATGCCTTGTCTGTAGTTCAATATATAATTATTATTATATACTCACAAATAGTTATCCAGGGTGCAGATAAAGTTTTGGCAAAGATATTACCAACTCTCTCCATTAGCTATTCAGAACAAATTACGCTAGCTACTTTCTGTATAAACATATGAGGAAGAAAGTCCAAACATAAACAAAAATACGCTGTATATTTATTTTAGCAGGAAACATATAGCATTAAGACATATAAATGCATCTAATTAGGATATGAATTAAATGTGTATGGCACATTGCTGTTAGAAAAGGTTTTATAGAGTTAAGAATTGGACTCTGGAGTCATGATGTCTGGGTTCAAATCTGGCTTCAGGGCCTATTATAGTCTGCAAACCATTCACCAAAAACATCTATTTTGCTGTTTTCCTCAGCATATTTCTCAGCATCCTTTGATATTAGGATGACCATGTACCTGAGTTCTAGACAATCTAATGTGAGTGGAAGTGATATGTAACATCTAGGTCTGTCCCAAAGAGCCTTATCCTTTCATTGTCTGGATGTCATCTTTTAACATCTTCTTGGAAAACATGTATTTAAGCTCAGCAGAACTTTGATCAACTTGGTTTTATGAAGGACTATGTGAAAAAGAGTTTTCCCATCCCCAACTCACCACTGATTTGGGACTGCAGTGGGGTATTTCAAAATTAGAAATACATATCTTCTAGGGTGCCTGGGTGGCTCAGTTGTTAAGCGTCTGCCTTCGGCTCAGGGCGTGATCCTGGTGTTCTGGGATCGAGCCCCACATCAGGTTCCTCCACTGGGAGCCTGCTTCTTCCTCTCTCACTCCCCCTGCTTGTGTTTCCTCTCTCGCTGGCTGTCTCTCTCTCTGTCGAATAAATAAAATAAAATCTTTAAAAAAAAAGAAATACATATCTTCTATAGAAATCCTTTCAAAATGTTGTGTTTGCATATTACCGTAGCCACTGAACCCTAATATAAGCACTTACTAGCTATATGACCTTGAGAAAAACTAAACTTGCAGTGCCTCAGCATCCTCATGTGTGACATGGCCATATTAACACCTCCCTATGGAGTTGTTGAAGGATGAACTAAAGTAGTATATATTGAGTTCTTAGAACAAATTATGATTGACAAACACTATGAGGTCTTCTCAGCCATTATCATCATCATCATTGTTACAATGATTCAGTACATAGAATGTCTAATCGGTAAGACTAAGTTTATATCACATAAATGAACACCAAGAATTACTTCTTATGTTTGAACTATGAAATAAAAATGTTAATACTTCTTTCTTTTATTCATGCATTAAAATATTAAATACCTACTCTTTATGAAGTGTCACTAAGAACTGCAGATATACCATTGAATATGACAGATGCTTTTCTATCCCTTATAGAGACCATATTGTTTAATGGAGAAAACAAGTGATTATTCTACAATTGCAATATGTGGGATAAGTCTCATATTTAAGGTAGAAAAAGATGACATAGAAGCAAGTAAGTAGGACACCCAACAAAATCTGGAGAAATCAATGACTCTAAGACAAGGCCTTAGTGACAAGTGGGAATTACCTGGGGCTTATCTAGTTGAAGGAATGAATTTGGAGGCTGGACAGGGAGAAGAAAGTTCCTGGAAAAGGAAAAGCATATGCCAAGGCCAGGAGGTAAGAGGAAGTGTGGCAGTATCTTCTTCTTCTTACCCTTCTTTTCTTTCTTTCTCCTCTTCCTCCTCCCCCTATTGCTCCCCTCT
>NW_024423343.1:81391404-81542596 GCF_017311325.1 Ursus maritimus | reverse complement strand
TCCCTTGTTCCTCCTCTTTCTTCCTCTTCTCCTTCTCTTTCTTTTTCTCCTACTTCTTCTTCCTTTTCTTCTTCAGATTAAAAAAAACACTTTTATTTGATGATAGTTGACCCACTATGTTACATTAGTTCCAGGTGTACAACATAGTGACTCAACTTCTCCATACATTAAGAAGCAATATGAGTGCATGAAGGAACACAAGCGTTCAGGGAAAGTGAGATGAGATGATGAGATGAGATGAGATGAGATGAGATGAGATGAGATGAGATGAGATGAGATGAGATGAGAGAGCAGGGGAAAGGTCACAATGGCACTTGAATGCTGTGCTAAGACTGTTGGGTTTATCTTAAAGGCTGTGGGCTTAATGTAGGGGGATGACATGACAAAGATTACAGTTTTAGAAATGTGACTCTTTCTACACTGGGAAAATGAATTGGCAGAAGTAAGTCTTTTCACCCTGAGTGTGAGAAAACTATTACAAGGCTAGTAGACTAGACTAGTCTAGGTGGTAGATAATGGTAGTCAGAGCTAGGACAACAGTAGAAATGATGGGGAACAGTGAATGTATGAAAGACATATTAGGTGGTAAATCTACAAGACAGGGAAATTGTCATTTATGAGGATAAAGAGGAGTCACAAGTAATATTCAGCGTTGTAATTAGGCTACTGAGTGGCTGGCAGCATTTGAGGGCACTCCCAAAGACAGTTTTGTTGATTTTGAGTTTGCAGCATGTAGCAGATTTCAAAATGTGGAGAATGAATAGGCACTTAGGTACTGATGTTCAGAAGTCAAGTCTGTGTTTGTTACGAATCTGTTTGCCTGGAAGAGTGGTATAAAAAGCAAGAAAGGGGCCTGTTCTTGGTCTACTCAATAGTCCTGAGTTGACTTGAGGCAAATTTAAAGCCAAGAAATGTGACTAATGTAATGTTTATATGTTTATCTAGCTGACAGAGTGATGTGGAATAACCGGGATTTGAATGAATATTTACTGGGATGATTTAATAAAGCAAATATTCCTGCATTCTAAAATGTATTTTAGTGGTCATTCTATATTGGAAAATCTCTCCCTAGCTCTCATTTTCACTGCATAGAAACAGGAAGCTCCATGAAGACTCCTTAATGAAACCCTGCTTTAAAAGAAAGAAAATCAATGTAACTGATTGGAAGATAGATTGAGAAGAGATCCTAGTTGCCTTGAAATGGCTTTTTATCACTACTTTATTGAATGGATCCTTCAATTTTTTTTATTTAGAAAATATGATAAATTAAAATTTCGTTCTGATTATGCAAGTAATTCTTTTGACAAAAATTGAAAAATAGAGAAAATTTAATGGAAAAAATCTATACTTACATGAAGGCATTGTTAATATATTTTTATATTTCCATCTAATACTTTTAATATGGATACATATTTTTCTACAAAATTAGCAATACAGTTTTATATATTGTTATTATTTATTTATTTTAAAGTAAATCCCTAAGTCATTAAATATTCTTTGAAAATTCAAAGCATTAGAGCTGATAATACTTTAAATATTAAAGTATTTAAACGGATAATATGGGTTCTAATCTTCATTACATGTAATTCAGATGATCTTTATACATGATACAAAAATCATGTGTTCTTAGAAGTGGAATTACTTGATTAAAAAGTATGCTTAAAGGATGTTTAAGATCACTTGGTTATTTATTAGGGTTACTGTGGGGAAATCACATTCCAGGACCTAAGCTAAATGGAACATTTTTACTGCCTTCCTCTCTCGTAGTGTCATTTTCTGTTTATTAAGTGTGCCTTATAACCAATGATTGTTTAAGATAGATATGATGGAGATTTTTATGCTGGTTAAATGGTACATTTTCCCTGAAGTTTGCTTTGAGTGCAGATCTAAAGCATGTTTGCAATTTTCTAAACTGGCAGTATTTATTCCTACCCAGAGCTCAGATCGACGTGGAAACCTTAAAGCCATAGCTTTCTCCATAGCTTTAATGTGCTTTATTCTGCATGACATTGAAAGGCAGTGTCAATTATGACGAATTGTGAAGCCCACAACTAATGATACATTTAAAGCCAATTCATTTGTCTCCTTGATCATGTAAATGCATTGGCGTTCACCAAGCCTGCCATGATAGGACATTATATCTACTTTGGAGTCATTTCATTGTACGCTTATATATCAAGGCAGCTGCCACTAATGTTTACAAGTCCATGTGCTACATATCTTCATGATATTTTTGCAGAGGTTAATGCTCATGCACGGTAGATATATTTATTACGCAGGCAATAACAGACCCACAGGAGCCATTACAGCTCTTAAGAGATTAGTGTCTATGATCACGCCCATTTTATTCTATCTTCTTATTTTATTTAGCTGGTGAGCTTGTTTTTTGTTGTTGCCGTGATGAGTTTTTTTTCTTTGTTTTTTGTTTTTTGGGGTTTTTTTTGTTTTTGTTTTGTAATTCCTCATATTGAAACTCTTTTGGTAGATTGCAATGGTAAGTTAGTATTATACCTGTAGACTTTAGAAAATACTTTATTGGCATACAAATCAAACCTATTTCTAGAATTGCAAGTACTTGCTCTTTGACTTTGAAGTTGTGTCCCTATTGTTGTCAATCCACTCTTGATAATGGCCTAGACAATAATTGACTCTTGCATAGGAAATATTTCACATCTTGCAAAGGTTTTGGTTGTTCTGCAATAGTAAGTGATAGCAAGGCATAAAATGTTATTCCCTAGATCCAACACCTTGCAACATAACTTACAGAAGCTTTCTCTTCAAGAAAAATTCTCACTTTCAATTCATGTTTAGTCTGTTTTTCCTATCTTATCCCTAACAGCTGGGATATATCTGCTTCCAGGGAAATGTGTTATGTATGTTTAATACCAATAGCTAAAAAGAACTTTGAAAACTGAAAATAGCCTTACATTTAGGTTTAAAGCAATCTGCCAAATAATTTTTAAATTGATCACCAAAGCGGTGATCATGACTTTAATTATTAACAAAGATTATTAATGACTAAGGCCCAGTCTCCAGAAAGACAGAAAAGATAGTCAAAGGTAATCATTTTTATTTCAATCATAACTTAATCCATAGCATTCTTTGTATCAGCGAGCTTCTGGTCCAGGACCAATATGCTTTAAGTAGAAATTGTACTTAACCCATGATTTCTGAGGCCAGTGTGTGAAGACAGGAGTTCCCTTCTTCTTATGGCTTTGTCAGTTTCACTCTGCTGGAAGGCCTTCAACTTTGCCAGATCACGTGCTCTGAATTCACATGCTTAGTCAGGAAGGCTGTCGTGATATTAAACCAGTCTCATTCCCCAGGAGCCACACCATTTTTGCTCAAATCAAGACTATTGGTCAATGGGGGCATTACTCACAGAATATTTGTCCGGCCAGATGTATTGATGTTCACCCGCTACCTATGAGGCAATGTCTCTGGATACTGAGTCACCGGGAGGGGTGAAAGACTTAAGGAATTACTGACCTTCAGATGTTAGCAAAGGAGGTCTCATTCACTCAAAATCATCATAGTGTTTTGTTATGAGGCTGAATACCAGTAAGAATAAAGGTATGGGTGAGTTCTGACTCTTTTAAGTGTATTGAAAGATGGCATACATAACTGATGGCCTACCCAGTGACCTCAAAACTGAGTGAAAGTGCTAATGTGAAAATGGTCTTATCACCTTGCTTCAGTGTCAACTATCAATGGTGGGTGAGCAAGATTTCCTAACTCCTCCTATTTAAAGAATAATAAAGGTCCTGACAGATTGTTTGGTTTCTCAGGCCAACAGAGAACATTCAATGAAGGTACAGTCTGGCAAAACCCCAGAGCTAACTTCATGCTACTTGTTTATGTAAAAGATATTTAAAAGACCACTGTATTAAATGCCCATTTGAGCTCTTTCAGTTAAAGGTGCCTGGACTGAATTCAATCATAAAAAACTAATAGATTTTGTAGAGAGGAAAGAATCTGAATACAATTAATATCAGTATTTTTTAAATAAATTATCCTTATTTATCTCATACTAATTTTGTACTAAAATATGGTGGGCCTACCCTTGTGCTAATTTCAAACCCCACTATTATTTTAAAACCAACTAAAAACCAAAACACCCTATAAGTTAGATTATCGTATGTACAAATAATGCACGTAGAATTGTAAGACTATGTTATCCGTAACAAGAATCGTTTGGTTTCCAAAGGCTAGACCATACTTTCTCTTAGCTCCAAGGACTATTATACAGGTAGTAGTACACTGAAAGATCAATGGCCCTTTCACATCCTGAGAATTTGGTGCTACGTGCCTTCTTTTTGTGAGGGGACTTTCCATAATGCATGATAGTAATAGAAAGCACTGATTTCAGTTCAGAGTAGAGAGAACCTACAAGATAATGATAGGACGATTTTTAAATAATAGAGTGATCATAAACCCAAGTTCATTGAGTGACAAAGGTACATTTTTCTCCGGGAAAGCAGTGGGAAGGTCTTCTGCTATTACTAATCTAATTCCTGATGAGACAAGTAAATTAGTCATTCAAAAAATGGTGTCATTGCTATTTTTTGAGACATGGTGAAAGGCTGAATTTATGATACTTGATGCCAGAAATGGCATTTATTTTCGTATAGCATCTACGGCATAGGTGACTAAAGTATAATAGCTACCAAAAGGAATTCCATTTGAAAAATTGCTTTATTTTTTTTTCTTGGGCAATATGAGGAGGATGAGAGGCAAACAAATTATATTTGTAGTATGAGAATGAACTATTTTATCTCATTTTTAAAAATATACAACTTTCAAACAGCTTCCAAATTGGGATCCTGCATCATTAAGCATTTGACATTTGTCCAGTTAAAACTATTGACTCATGCTTTCATTGCTTCCCCCTCAAATTACTACAGTGCCACAGCTGATCTGACTATATTTTCCATTTCTTATAAATAGCCACAAGAAAAGTATTAATTATCCTTGTACGATTTAATGCACCAACTGCCTTAACCTTTCAGGTTTTCTTAAACGCCAGCATAACAAGGCATATCCATGGCAGCAAATGTGATTTATGACAGGAATCTTTAATTTCTGTTTTTAAATATGTTACCCACCGATCTGCATACATTTAAATTCGCCTGCAACACTTTTCTCTGTCTTGAGGCTGTTGTTTAATATTCAAGGATGATTTTTGTCCACATACATTTTGGTCTATGTCACCTCAGATTAAATTATTACTGTTTGCAGCCTTTTCGGAGCAGGCCTCAGGCCCTTATTTACAAGAATCAATGAAACAGTAATGAAAATCCATTTTTCATACTATCAGCTCTGGCCTGCTTTTATTTAGTTAGCTGTGTCTAAGCAAGCAATTCATTTTGTGCAAATGTCATGTAGAGAAGAAAGGATGAGCCGTGAAAGGGTTAATCATGAAATAAGGCCTAAGCTTTCCCCCATATAAAAAGCATCCGTAATGTTAAAATTAAAAAAAAAAGCCCTTCTTAATGTATGCAAAGTAATGTATATTGACACATAAGCAAGGCTTTTCATGATGAATATTGAAATATATATGCAAAGCACAGGAAATGTGTAACATGTTATAGATCTTTCAGTGTACATTTAGAGGAAATGAACCATTTATATTCTACAATTTAGTGAATACCTACTGTTTATTGGTACAGAGCACATAGGAGTATATTTGTCTTAGTAATTTATTTAGGTAAATATATTTATTCTTCTAGGGGTTCTTGTGCTTTTCTTGGTTCCATAGTACTAGACATAAATATTTAACAATGCATTGTCTCAAATGTTATTCATGTAATTTATCAGAGAAAACAGTGGAGTTGTAATAACTTTTAAGCCTGCACCTTCTCTTAAACCTGAGAGTGATTTACAATGCAGGAAACTGAGCTGGATTTTCTTCATACCGCTGAGGAGAATTATTTACCAGTTCTAACTGAGATAAGCTAAACTAGTCCAGCTACCAAAAGCATGAGGTTCATTTGCCCCTTTTTTGAATCAGCTTTCTTAAGCAAATACTTGGGCTGTAGAAGAAAAGAGGCTAGTGAGAGAAGAAAGGCATTTAATTATTATGAATATATTTCCCTGTATTTGCTGACCTACCCATTTTCCTTTATACATATATGTATACACAGAAATATACATATATATTACCTCTTGTGAGTATTCCTCTTGGGAATTTCTTCTAAATTTTAATGCACTTGCCTATAAGGATGTCAGTTCAAATTATAGCTAAGGTCTTGTAAAAGTGACTGTCCACTTTTTAATAATACAAAAGAAATGAATAGAGAGTGAGAGTATTTGGAGTCTTCTTCATCTTTGCAATGGACTTCCTTGGAAATAAATTGTAAAGACTCCAGTTCTGGATTTTTCTATCTGTACATTTTTTCTATCGCATTTGGTTTTTAAAGCTCTGTTTTGTATGTTTGGTGATAGAATTTCTAATACGGGTGTAATGTGCAGATCTGAAAGCTAGCTAATTTGATAGTTCTAATTATCTTTTAAAAGCTGAGAGTAATTTTCCATACAGCCAAAGCAGAAATTTTTTGCATCATAGTCCTGAAGCTGCAATCGAACCATGGATTCAGTACTGCCATTGCTCATACAGATCAAGGCAAGGACTGGTAATTGAACAGGTTACTGTACCCGAATCAGACAAGAAACCAAAACACTTGGTCAACCTCAGTTACCGGAAGTTGTCCTTAACCTCCTCAAATGTTGTATATGTTACAGTGTCCACATGGAGTAGTTTTTATTCCAATATTAAAGCCCTATATGTTGAGATTTTAAACTATTGAAAGAGTACAACCATCTGAATTATCAGAGTCTGAATCATTCCAGAAAATTGATTATTACAATTTTTTATTGTTTGACTGAACATTGTTAGCTCAAGTCTGATAAGGAAGAAAATTAATTGCTTAGTTAAGTGCTAGGAAATAAGTTGTTCTTTTCTCATATCTTTTCTTATGGAATCAGCCCACTGTTAGTTTGTCTTCACACACTGGCATTTATAAAAGGTGCCGAGGACTAAAAGGTTTTCTGCCAGACATATACATTTTAAAAAATAAAGTTGCTGCTTTCAAAAAAAACCCTGCTTTTAGTTTCTCAAAATGTTTAAGATAAGAGGGAAAAAACTCACAAAGTTTTACTTTTCAAGTTTGAAAGCCATGGACGTGAGTTTCATTTACCCCAGCCATTTACACCGCCTGTCAGTAACCCCAGCAAGTTGTGGCCTATTCAACTGAGGAAATTTTGTTTCGCTTGAGACATAAGCTTTCTCATTTACACATTTAAAATACATATCATGCATTACAGACCCAACCTTTACATGACAAAGAAGTAAAGATTATGTTTGCAAACTCTTGTTTATAAATGACCGCTGGTATAGACCTGTGCTCCATGCTTTCCATTCAGAGTGTATGATGAGAGAGGACTCATTCATTCTACATTTTACATTACAGCAACAAAATTTGGTAAAGGCTTGGGAAAATACCAAAGTTATATGTTAAGTTTCAAAAAGAAAGAAATCTGTTATTAGTTTCTCAAGTGTGCATCTGTTTACTGAGTACAGGAGATGGGTGTTGAAAACAAGTATACAACATTTTTTAATATTTTATTTCTCTGTTAGATAGGATTGAAGATGACTTTTCAAAATCTTTCTATGTGTTTTATTTTCTACATTTTGTAGAATGACGAGGTGCTAGGTGATTTTTCCATAACAAAGAGGATATTTTTTTAAGAAAAGAATTGGGGTAAGAGAAAGAACTCTAGTGAGAAGGAGGAGGGCAGCCCCAGGGGTCAGAACAAATAGCACCTCACTCACCCAAACAGGATGTTAGCTTTTCCTTCACCTGTTGATAGAAATTATACCCATGAGATATTTATCTAAAGTCAGAAACAGTATCTTTATAAATTCCTTTGAGAAAATTTAGAAGAGACCGTGATAATTAAGTATAAATGTTGCTTCCTTCCTAAGTCCTAGTTTAGGTCAGTTGTGTGAACAAATGAGTAGTTTGGTGCTGAGGGCTAACCAGGGAGAGAGGGGGCAAGCCCTGTGGAGGGTAGACCCAGACGTGGTGGGGCCACACTGGGATGGGATTTAGCATGAAATAAATGGGCTTGGGACCTGACACTGTTATTTTCTCATGATGTGAAAAATAGCTGAAGACCGCTCTACTTTCACATTCTTATCTGTAAAATGGTGACAATTTTAGTACCCAGACCACAGAGTTGTGGTTACAATGAAATAATATGTATCCACAAAGCATTTTAATTCTTCTTGGCTAATAGTAAGAGCTTTAAAAATGTTAGCTATGGAAAGTATATGTAAGTGTTTAGAAATCAGTAAAGAGGATTATTTTAAATTGGAGATAGATGCAGAAAAAGAGGTGTAAAGGTGTAATTTTTTAAATTAAATATGCCAAAAAAGTATTGAGACAGCTTCGAATCCAAGAAAAAAGGGAAGATGGGGGAGGAATTATCTTCATTATCCTCCTCATTCTCCTTTTCCCTGAAGTAGCAGGGTCTCTGTTGTCAAGAACCAAGGCTGGTATGATTCACATTGATTAAAGAGCATGATTTATATGTGGGCTAGCCTGCGAACCTAACAATTACATTCTACAGAAAAACATGTTACTAGTGACAAACAGCCTATCTACAGGTGAACATTTGGAATATATTTATTAATAAATTGACTTTCTTAATTTATGATATCTTATTTTATCTGGCTTACCTTCATATTTTATATCTTTTATTACATCTTTTTGCCATTTAATTAACAAATGCATTTAAAAATAGCATTGATATATATTCATCTGTAGGCTAAAGAATAATAAGAAATAAGAAAACAAGAACCAGAGAATATATTATAAATAGAATTTCTCAGATAGATAATTTTTAAAATTTTTTAAAAGATTTTTATTTATTTATTTCAGAGAGAGGAAAAGAGAGAGGGGGGGAGAGAATAAGCAAGGGGGAGGAGCAGAGGGAGAGGGAAAAGCAGACTCCCCACCGAGCAGGGAGCCTGATGCGAGGCTCAATCCCAGGACCCTGGGATCATGACCTGAGCCAAAGGCAAATGCTTAACCGACTGAGCCACCCAGGTGCCTCTCAGATAGATTAATTATTGGCTAATGAATGTTCTCAGTGAGCAATGGCCAGAAAATATTTACTTTTTTGAGGGGGAGGGTCAGCCCTGGCTTAGAATTTAGAAAATTGATTTGATTTATGAACACGCTCTATTGCAGTGTCCACATAGCATATAAACCTGAAACCGGGAAAATATAGTAAAATGGAATAACCGACAGCTATCTACTAGATACCTGAAAATAAATCAGTGTCTGAGTAATGTACTTAGACAAAACACTGGACACAACATTGCAGTGGACATATTTAGTAACCAAAGAGAGGGTGCAATATAAAAGAGAAACATTTACATCTTTATCTTTCACGAATACCCTGTCATAGCACAAATGTTACAAATACGGCCAACAAAAGGAGCTATGCTTCTGAGAGAACCAGAGGACGCATCAATTTATCGCAAGTATATTCAGATTTCATCAAAGAGTTATGACCATTTATGAAGAAAAAGGAAATATCAATTTCTAAATTTATATTTAATATTTACAAATATGTAAATCAGGCTGTCTCAGAACTGTGTAGCAGATGTCCCTATCTTCTTGATGCTGATGGACTGCCTAGGTATTACTTTAAAATGATAGATTGGCAATGAGAATATTATTTTCTACTCTATTTCATCGTATTCATTTGGAAGCATTAATTCTTTTAAAGAAGATTATACATGCAATCCAATCTTGACAGCCTGGCTCTGTGTAATGGGATGTTCTATTTAAATGTGAGGACATATTGATCTCACTCTGAAGTATCTATCTAGTATCTATCAAGAGGATAAAGTTTGAACATTTTCCATGGTGGGTCCTGTTCCAAAATTTTTGAAATTGAATATGGTATAAAGAAAAAAAATAGTTACTTTTCCCTTCTTGATTTGGAGACATTTTAAGCAAAGAAAAGAACATTGAAGGAAGTTGTTTCTTTACACAGGATCTTTTAGCAGGAGGACAGAATGCCTACCTCAAGGGAAACGTAAGCCAAAGGGCCTGGTTCTCCTGTATTTTGAGAAGTTCATCATTTTGCTCAGGAGCTCTGGGCCATAAACTGTCACTATCACCACAACATTCCAATTATGGCAGTGTCCCTTCACAGGTACCATTTCTGAGCACTCACAAAATGATTTGAACTAAATAAATCAATTTACTTTAAGATCTTGGATTTGTCTTGACTATTTTAAATTTGGGTGGTGGAAGTGTTCTCACTAAATTATTTTTGTTTTTCATATCCATGTGTAAGAAAATGGAAAACATTTCGTTAACAATATCCATTCAAGGGAGAGTACATTTAATATGGTAAGAGAGTGGATTATTTTAACAAAATAAAAATTGACCATAACTAATGGCTACAATCAAGAACTACCATTTTGTCGTGTGTGTGTGTGCACGCGCTCGCACGTGGGTGTATGTGTGTGTGTGATATATTATATATTCCGAATCAAAAACTAAGAAAAAATTAGCGTGTGGCATAAAGCATAAGTAATATTGAATAACAAATGTTGTTTATTTAAATGTTCTACATTAAAGTGATTTAGTTTAGCATAATTCTCCCAGTAAGGTTTTGATTACATTTTACGTATGACTATCCAATGTAATAGCTGGTAATCATAAAATATATTTGACTAATTGAAATTATCTTTATTTTAAAACAAAACCAAAAGCTAATATATACACATTTCTCTATGTTTTTAATATAAATACATTCAAATAAAATCTTGAACTTTGATGATATATGGTAAACAAAGATCAAAAAACTGTTTAAGAGTAGTCATTAGCAAAGTATGGTTTAGGCTGTACGGATGGCTATATTAAAGAGTAATGCTTATTCTTAAAAGTATAGTACAATTATATTAGCATGTAGATACTGTGCTAGTGGAGATCCCATGAAATCTGAGACAAAATCCCATATTTTAGAGTGCCTAGAATATGAATCTGGGATATCTACTTGCCAATACAGTGAATTTGAAAGCATAAATATAGCATGTGTGTGTGTGTGTGCATAGGTGTGTGTGTGTGTGTTTGTATAAGATGTTTTCTTAAAGGTTTCACTTTAACTGCTAATATAAACAGTTGTGATTAAAGTGTAAGGGCTAGAAATTATGCTGTACACATATGATATAGAGAGATTTTATATAGCTGATTTTGACTATTATTAGTAAAAACTTAGAAGGCAATGACACAGACTACTGGGACTTCAATGAACTTAGTGCCAGCATATGCACAAAAGAAGAAAAGGAAACACTGTCTTAGAAATAAATGTATATCCATTTAATATTCACAGGAAGTCAAAAGATCTTCCTAAAAGATGCTTTCACTCATTTTTATATTATGTCCCATTATATATGAAATAAATTACCTCTTCCTGACAAACTCATGACTTTCTGTGCATGATATATTTTTCTCAAGAGGTATTTGCTATACTTTTCTTCCAGGAAAAAAGAGCTAGTCTTTTTATTAATTACTATCTAACTGAGACAAAAAAGTCAAAGGGATCTAATTACTAAAAAGTGGAAATTAGGGGCGCCTGGGTGGCACAGTGGTTAAGCGTCTGCCTTCGGCTCAGGGCGTGATCCCGGCGTTGTAGGATTGAGCCCCACATCAGGCTCCTCCGCTATGAGCCTGTTTCATCCTCTCCCACTCCCCCTGCTTGTGTTCCCTCTCTCGCTGGCTGTCTCTATCTCTGTCGAATAAATAAATAAAATCTTTAAAAAAAAAAAAAAGTGGAAATTAGAAATGGGATAAATTTTCTCTTACCTGGCTTAAAAATGACAAACAGATAGTTCAAAACATATGCCCACACAATAAACATTTCTACTCGTATTTGGAATGCATTATTAAAATCAATTTGTATCACATAGCTAATGGTTGACGGAGTTGGCCCAAATCCATTCTAAACGATAGTGGGAAATCAGCCTGGGAGTCAATTTGCAGAATATTCCCTCTCATTCAAATGAATGTTTTTGTAGAAAGGTTGAAAGCTGCAAAATGTTCTTGGTGAATGTTTCTAAGTAATCAAAAGGTCAAAATAAATTTGGAACCTCTTCCTCGAGGACCCATATGAGGCAATCTGGAAATAAGCAAAAGGGACTATTTTTACTAGCTGGTGATTATAGATGCTTTCAAAATAATTTGTTATAATAAAATATTCATAAATTCTATCCTATGTGTCACCTTTTCTGTATATTTTGAAAAACAAATGTCCGAAGAGGGTGGTCCACTTCTCAGTCCACCTATACAGCAGTGTCTTCCAATGCCGGCCGGCCCTGCCGACTGTACCTTGGTCTTACGTCATCCTTGGCTTCATGGCTCGCCATCCATTAGAATTCCAGGATTCAGAGTTTTTTGTTTTTTATTTTTTGGTTCATGGTGTTCCCCTGCTGTTCCCCTAGCAGAACATCCCATGAGTAAGGCCACCTTCTTCATACTGACTCCTTCTTTCATTTTGGCCAAAGTACTAGACTGGAAAAAATACTTTACTGAACACTTAGGAGAAAGCAGAGGAAATGACAACATTGAAAACTTGCTGTTAGATTCAAAAACTCTTCCTCTGTCTGTCTCTCTCCCTCTCTCACACACACATACACACACACACACACACACACACTCACACACAAACCCAGGTGGTTGCTGTGTTGCATATGTTCTGCCCTTCCAGGACCTTTTAGGTTTTTGGTTTTCCTTTAGACCCACCCACTACTTTAAACATAACTGTTTTATTATACCTGCATCAATTTTAAGCCAGGAACCTGACTGAGTA
This sequence comes from Ursus maritimus, assembly GCF_017311325.1. Classification (NCBI taxonomy): domain Eukaryota; kingdom Metazoa; phylum Chordata; class Mammalia; order Carnivora; family Ursidae; genus Ursus; species Ursus maritimus. The sequence continues at coordinate 81,529,705 of NW_024423343.1, read as the reverse complement.
GCCTCTTCATTAGCATATCCCTGTTCCCAGACCTTCTTTTCCTTCTGGAGCCTTACGTTCTTTCAGTATCTCCTGAGAAAGCACACTTTTCAACTTGCTTTAGGTAAACACAACCCACTGTTCTCAAGGATGGTGTTCCAGAAGAATCCGGCCCCTCCCACGACAGGGAAATACGTAGTACTTGGTATTTCTCAGCAGTATGTTTTCGAATGACTGATTTATTTAGTCCAGACTATGCCCCACTTTGTATTTCCTAACTTCTAGACTCTCATGGGTAGTTTTCTGAACAGAACACACACATTTCCCAAGGGCAAACAATGATTCTCCCAGATAATAAGATAAAAATCTCTATAACAGATCAACAATTTCCTAAAGGCAAGATATTGACAAGGCTACTTGTCTTTCATAGATACGGCTCTACTNNNNCCCAGAATGCTGTTAATTTTCTTTTCTGATCTTCCAGTTTTCAGAATGGGCCCAAGGGTCTTCCACATAAAAATGGGGTTTATTACAATGCTCTCCTAAATAACACAATGCCCACCCTTGTTTAAATTATTTTCTTTTCCTTGAGCAAAAGTAGATTAGAGCAACCGGACATCCATGTATAAAAAATGAATCTAGACACAGACATTACAACCTTCACAAAATTACTCAAAGTACAAAATGCAAAACTATACAACTCCTAGAAGATAAAGTGGGAGAAAATCTATATGAACTTGGGTATGTTCTGGGGTTAATGTAGAGCATGAAATCAGCCATAATAGCTGGCTCGCTACAATGTAACACAGAGGCCGCTAAGGGCTGGGAAGTTTTTGGAGAAGGGCATAGGCCTTTGGAATGCTGAGGCCTATGTGACCACTCTGCCATTGGAATGCCTCGGGGAGTTGCCTTCCAGAAGCTTTCCTAGAGGAAACAGTTGCTGCCCTGTTATCTAAGAGATGTAGGCATTGTCCCTTAGGTTCTGTTTAGCAGAACTCCTAAAACACGCCCAAATTAGCATATCGTGTCTTTCCTGTAAACAGATCCTCCCAGTTCAGTAAGACCCCATGTCACACATCACGTGCTTGGGAAACAGGGATAGGGATTTGTGATTATCTTGAAGAACCAATAAAAGCAGGAGCAAAGAAGAGAAAAGGGTCTTGGCCTCTGAGCGTTGACCCTCTTGCGGTCTCCTGTCTTTCATAACAAAGTTTGGAGTAATCTTCCATCCATCGTTACAGGGGCTGCTGGCCATTCCCAGCAGGTATGGGGATGACTTTTTAGATATAACACCAAAGCACTATCCATGAAAGAAATCACTGATAAGCTGTACTTCACTATAATTAAAAAACATCTGCTCTGCAACAGACATTGGCAAGAGAATGAGAAGCCATGGACCGATAGAAAATATTTGCAAAAAGCATATCTGATAAAGAATTAGTGTCAAAAATATACAAAGAATTCTTTAAGTTCAACAATAAGAAAACAATCTGATTAAAAATGAGCAAAAGAACCTAGGCACACACCCCACCAAAGAAGACACACAGATGGCAATATTGATAGTAGAGGAGGGAGGCTATGCACCTGTGGGGCTAGAGGTGTATATAAATGGAAATTTCTGTCTCTTTTGCTATGAACCTAAAAGTGGCCTGAAAAACAGAGTCTATGTAAACAATAACAAGAAAAGGGAAATTGTAGTCAGCATTTTCAGTTCTGTTTGCACCCTTATCCACACCAAAACATACTAAATACATGGAGGCACCATAGAGAAGCTATCTTCTGTTTTGCACGGTGAATCCCCACCCCCCACCACATCACTCCCTTGTTCAAGAATTGAGCATCATGGATTTGTTATTTCTATTTACTAAACTCATAAACATGTAGAGTAACATAGCATAATTCACACTTCATCCAGTAATTCATTGAGCCACAGTCTATAGGAAGTTGAAAAATAATTTTACCACTGTTTTACTGTTAAAGGAGCTATGGCAACAAGAATTTTTTTTAAGTCTGTAAAGACTAAAATGGAAAATTAGAGCTGGAAAAAGAATGAGTCCTTAGAATTCTATATCTCTCAAAATATGTGGAAAAAATGTTTCACAGAACCAAGTTATCCTTCTTTTAATTTTATTAAATGACATGGATGCTATCTACATTCCAGTGATATCATCTTTCAAGCTAATATCTTGAATAATGGGATCAATGTTTGTCTCTTCAGATATTTCCACTATGACTTTCTACACTACCAGTTTTTTTATAATTTATAAAATATTTGTATGTATGTAATTTCCTTCTGTCTTCAATTTGGTAGAGTCGAAATAACCATGGATGTTTTCTTATCACCTAGACTTAGCATGGTCTGTGGATTGTACCTGAGAAGTGACTCTCAAATATTTTCCTTCTTGTACCTCCTTCCTAACCATTTTTCCTGTCCTGGTCACTTCCTCTACCCTATTACCAAATTTATGTCTGGAATTATAAGTTGTGTGTGTGTGTGTGTGTCTGTGTGTGTCTGTGTCTGTGTGTCTGTGTGTCCGTGTGGGGGTATGTGATTTCCAGGTTGAAAACAGACCAAAAAAAAAAAAAAAAAATGGTAACCCATTGACCACAAGAAAAAAAATCTAATTCATCAGCATGATTTTCCGGAACCTTCAAAATTTAGTTTTCACCTATCTTTCCAGTCACATTGGCCACTACTGCCCCTTCCCTTAATCCACAAACCTTATTTTCCAGATCACAGCTTTCAGACACCATGTGTTTGATGCTTCCATATCTTAAATATGCTCCTCCTTCTTGCTAAAACATCATTCTCCTTCCTCCTGGACAAAGTACCTTCATGATCTAAAATCTGGCTACTATCATTTGATCTGTGAAATCTTATCAACTTTGACATCCCTGGAGAGAACTAGTAGCTCCAGCCTTCCTAGGTCTTTACACATACCTATCAAATCTAAATCAGTCTATTTCACCAGACTGAAATTTTCTGGAGGGATGATTCATTTATGCAAAGCATACAGCAGACACATGATAAATACTTTCTGGAAGAATGAAGGGACAAATGAATAGTTCTCCATCTTTCACAGAGGCTTAGAGGAGATAAGCGACTAAATAACATAGTAGAAAATGAATCAGGAAGATGGCAGGGGGTTGCAGGATTTCACTAATTTTTCTACAGAGGTCACCTGGGAAACTTTTCCAAATTACAGGTGCCACATCTCAGGCCAGACCCAATGTGTTAGAGTGTCTGAGTCCTGCACCAGGGTGTACACGTCTCTAAGGCTGCACGGGTGAATAGCAATGAGCAGGGAGACCTGAGAACATACAACCTGGCCATGCCACCTCCTGCCCTCCTCCCATCACACCCATGCCCATGTGCCAAGGCAGGGCTGCCGGCACCACAGACACTAGAGGACTTGTGCCAATGTTCCTAGAATTCCAGACTCTCTTTCAGGAAGAGAAGGGTGAGAGGAGTGGGGCTGGAGCGCAGAGAAGAGGAGGAAGGAGTGATGTGGAAAAGAAGGGCGACTCTGAACCCATGCTTGCCAGGGGAGTCAGTATGTGGCCACTCACCCTTGGCAGGGAAGTCAGGGAGACTGTGAGACGGGCAATTGCAGAATTGTTGATGTAAGATACAGACTCATCAAGACAGATAAAAATTTGCCCAGAAATTACAGAAAAGATTGACTGCCATTTATTCAAGCGGAGGTAACTTCTGATACTCCCTTAATCCATCACCTTTTTGAAAGGGCACACAACGTGAATGGACCAGAGATATAAAATCATCTAAAACTCATCTTCATTTTTTATCTTTTGCCACGCATCCCTTGGAAATGAAATTCTGTGCCTTCAGAAGAATGGGAGAATCATATTTTTTTAAAAATGGGGGGGGGGATTGATGTGTAGGTAGAGATTTTATCTCTAAAAATACACTTGATTTTCAAAGCATTGATTTCAAAGCATTGGTGTGCTTTTTTTATTTGGTTTTGTGTGTGTGTGTGTGTGTGTGTGTGTGTGTCTGCACATGTGGTTTTATTCATTTGTGTGTGGGGTTTTTTGTTTTTGTTTTTTATTATTTAATTTATTTATTTATTTGAGAGAGAGAGACCGAGCATGCGTGCTTGCGCAAGCAGGTGTAGGGAGACAGACAATCAGACTCTTAGGTGGGGCACAGCGCTGGTCAAATCCCACAACCTGGGAATCATGACCTGGGCCAAAATCAAGAGTCTGACACTTAACCATTTAACCGACTAAGCCACCCAGGCGTCTCTGTTCGTTTGTGTGTTTTGCAACCAAAGACAATAATAAGACATTCAATAACTTCTTCGTGAATCAACCCAAATCCTAAATCACTGTTCATTGATCCTTCTTCTGCCCTTATTGATTGTATACAAATTCCCTAGTATCCTAAGCCATATATGATTTTATTTTCTTTCTCTTGTTTTCTACCTCGGTACTGTTCCCTTTACCCTGACCTACAAAGTGCCACTTTCTGTGTGGTGCTACTTGCACGTCATTTATGTGGAAAGGTGGTCACTTTGTCCCTTATTGGCCTGCAGAAACAATCACCTCTGTGATTCTCTTATTTTGTTCTTGTTCTTCAACCTAGAAGCAATTGCTGGTGGTGAGCTAAGACCCCAAAATAGATTCAATAGCAGTGCTGCATGATCTTTTCATTATCTCAGGGTTGTCTTTTCAGATGCTCTGTTTCATTTCTATGTTGTTGAGAAGTTTGAAAGCTCCTAAGTCTAATGAGCATTAAAATCCTCAGGAGTAACTCTTCTTTTCCCATCAGCTATTTCTGTGGGTTTTTTTGCAGAGTTCACTTCCCCTTTAATCTTGGGGCCTCATTAGTTACTTTTATCCTGGGATAAAGAGTTGAATTTTATAGAATGGAAGCTCACACTCTGAAAACACTGACATTTCCTCTGTCATCATGACTGCATATGGTGGTTGCTGTTACTGACATTTGTCCAAAGATTTAGTATCAAAGATAAACTTATTTTTCTTAGGTGCACCAAGCTGATCTTTTTTGTTCCATAAATATTCATGTTAAATATTCAAGAGTCAAGACGAGTCTTGGATAATCATATTAGTTCTTGCGGGAATAATTAGTGGGAGACAATAAATATGTATATATATACATATATATATAGTGAAAGAGAGAGAGAGAGACACAGAGAGGGAGAAAGAATGAAGGTCTATGTTAGGACAACTCTCAAAGTCTATTTCATTTAGCCACTGAAGAAACAGTGCATTAGAATTTCAGCAATATATACAGAGCCTAATGTGAGACCTTTGGGAAGGATGCTTTAGAGGCACTAAAAGATTATCTCTGACATTGAAAATGCCTGGTCTCTTGTCCTTGCCTTTTAGACCCTCTGTCTTCAAAGGCGTCGCCTCTAGAAGGACTGACTGCAGTGATATGCTTATAGCTCCATTTGCAGACTTTCTTATAGGTTCATAAATGGAGACTAGAAGGAGGAGGGAAAGGAATAAAATTTAATAACTGAATAAAAATGTAAATAAAGATTTGCCTAAAATTACTTGTCCAAGAAATAATTCTCCCTCCCCCTTAAGCTAATACTTTGATAAGCTCAGTACAGTGATCCTGACTTGGAGCGTGACCTTTGAAAATGCTCTCCAGCTTGATTAAAGATGTATTAAATTTGTTTAAATAAACCTCGTTGTAATGGCACATCATTTGTAAGAAGCTATTAGGGGGCTGGAAACTGTGCTGCTGTATTTGCATGAAAATGTGCCCTGCTCGAATTGAGGATCTCTCCTGAATTAACTGCAAAGGGAAAGTGACACTTTCATAATTTTTTCTCACCAAAAAAAAAAAAAAAACAGAAAGAAAGAAAGAGGAAGGAAGGAAGGAAGGAAGGAAGGAAGGAAGGAAGGAAGGAAGGAAGGAAAGAAGGAAAGAATGACTTGATGCAAAGCTCTGCAAGCGAGGGGAGAACTGCATGTCAACAACAGAGCCAAGCATGCAGTCAGTGCTCTCAGTCCGACCGGCACTCTTGATGTTCTCAAGCTATTTGGTTAAATGCAATCAATAATATTTATCTGCCAATTACTTTGCTTCCAGAACGGCTTCATCTTTGAGTCTGTGTGTGTGAGCACATGAATTATTTGAGAGTAACCAGATCCACAAGGATGTTCAAAAGAAAGCTCTATTGTCATATGTCTTGAAATTCCATGACCAGAATCCCCTCCCTGGCTTCAATTTTGGTGCTGTCTCTGCAAAGGTAATGAAGGTAATGCTCCCTGGGTTTATGGAGAAGCTTAAGCTTAAACCCGAATGCCCCCACCCACCACTCCCAAATGAAGTATATAGTTGCCAGATGTACTGTAATTCCTGCCAATGGCTCCCAAATGAGCTGCCACTCTGATAGAAAAAAAAGGGGGGGGGGTGTCTCTCTTTTAAATCAAATATTAAATTAAAACCTTTCCCACTTTCTTGTAGGAGTCCGGGTTCCAGGCCATCTGCCAATTTGCAGGAACTCCAGCCTCTTTTGAGTTACCATTTCTCATCTAATCAGATACAAAGATGCCCATTTTTAACCCAGCTACTTCCTGATCAGTCCTTTCATTTCTCTGTTGAAAATCTGCAGTTTTATCCATTTAATGAAAATTACCACCATCTCTCCAGGGTATGGAGTCTTTCCACTGAGGTGGAGGCGCCCAGTTCTCTGCCGCCCGTACAGGTGATAGGGAACCAAGATGCATCTCCTTGCTGCGCTCAGCCAGCCGTTCTGCCCAGCACTGTGCTAAGAGTTTTCACTATTCTCTTTGGAATCTTAAAATAGCCACATGATTAGATAATATTCCCATAATTATAAGTTGACAAACCGAGACTCAGTAACTGCCCTGAAATCACATAATTAGCAAGCAGTGAAGCTATGTTTTCAGCTTAAGTGTGTCTGACTCTAATGCCCATGCCATTTTATTATACTAAGTTTGACTGGAATTTACCATCTGGAGATAAATTAAAGGACCCAGCAATGAGACATGACTGGGAATATATTGATTAACAGTCCCAGGTTCTGAGACACATAGGAGTATGTCCCCAACAAAATAAACGATTCATAGAGCAGGACAATTCTTTCCTGGCCAGTAACGTTTAGGGAGGACGAACTGTTTGTTGCAAATCATTTAGAATCTCTCTCCTTCCCCCCTTCCTTCCCTCCTTCTCTCTCCCTCTCCTCCTCCTCCTCTCTCTCTCTCTCTCTTTCTTTTAAGCCTGGGTACTTTCTGTTAAATAGTATTAGCACATTTTCAACATTGAAACATTTTATTTTTCTAAAAGAAGAGCCTAATGTAATTTAAGATTAAATATGATCAAATTGGGTTATATTTTTGAACATGACCTGTGACTTCTATGTAATACCGCTTTTTTTTTTTCCGTCCAAATTCACATGAAGGCAATTCTAAAAAGTTTAGAACAATGGAAACATGTTTAGAGTCAGTACATAGTTTTCTTAAGTAAGTGTTTTGAAGGGGATGATGCAAAAATAGAAGGAAGGGAAGGTAATTCGGGAAGTGTTTACCAGAAGACCAGAAAATGCAGAAAATGCACAATTATTCTTCGATTGCATTTGAGAGGAAGTCAAAGCATGTTTGAGACTATTTCTTTCTTTGTAATTATTTTCCTACAAATGTCCATATGAAATTTTAAAATGAGAACATGTTTGTATTAGAAATTCTTTAGAACATTGTGAATCCAACCCCTCTCATTCAAATAAATAAATAGCTAACTTTAAATTATGGAAAGCAGATTGATGATGGCAAATGCTTAGTTAACGGCATAGTTCTGTATAGTCTCCCAACCTATAGCTTCTCCTTGTTTTCTCTCTACGACATGACTCAGTCTCACCCAACAAGAAATTGTAGGTTTGATGTCTCCCAACCTCAGAGTGTCTTCAGAGAAAAGTGGCATGCCAACAGTGTAAATTTTTTTGTGTTCTTTTAGTTTTCACCCATAATCTACTTTTAAATTTTTCCTTCAGATTGGCTACAGAAAAAGCCACAAAATAGAGAATACACAGAAAAATCAAGAAGTACTGAAACTATCATTTCTCGATAGGATCCTAGTTAAAATTCTGTTATCATTGGTTCAAATGAGTTAGTCGCTTCTGTCCACAATTTTCATGAACTTGAAGCTCTAAAATTGCATCTACACACTTTTTTTAAAAAATATTTTCCATAAGCAGAGTTTTACATCAAAACAGTGAATGAAGACACTCCTTTATTATTTGCCTAGGTAGGCTACATAGCATCTGGGCTCCCCTGAGGTTGGTGGAGGCCCACGCAGGGGTTCCTGCTCTTGGCCTCAGACCTATGTATGTGCTCATTCATTTGTGTTACTATAGACATAGCAGAAGGGATCTCTCTCTGAAACTTTTACATAGAGGTCCAGAATTTAATCCTCCTGCCTTCTAGTGCTTTTTTCCTCCTCATTTCCTTTTAGTTTTTAATTTACCATTCCCAGCTGAGATACTTGAGCAGATAGGAGCAACCCAGCTCCAGGCTAATTGGTTCATCATGCACTTTATGATAATTTTCATTCTGGATTTTGATTAGGTCAGTATGGGGACTGCTTTGGTCAAAGCTTGTAATGATCTGCCTATTAACTCTGAAATAGGGTCTTTGACTGTACTCATCTTATTAGATATCTCAGCTGCCTTTAACTCTGGTAACCATGAAATATTACTGAACTATCTTAATGTCTTACGCTGGACTCTAATATTTCCCATATTAGTTTTAGCCCTATTCAACTCAATTTGTTACTTTCACTGAAAGTTCAAAATGTTGCTGATGGGCAGATGACATACTGTTACCCTTAAGACTCTTGTAGGATCAGCCTTTCAGATGTATCTAGTGTAGTGAAATGTGTCACTTGTTTCTCTGAGTCAGCCAGACGTGGTGGCACTTGCCGCTCCAACACTTACTAAATTCTCTAACTAGTGACTAAATCACGTAGTCTCTTTTTGCCTCTGTTTCTCTGCTGTGGTCCTGAAAACAGTTAATATGATATATTTATAATGAGTGCCACAGGGTTGGGCACGTAGGAAAGGTTCAATGAATGCTGCTACTATTGTTTTAGGATTATTAAAGCAGATTTAAAACAATGTAACTAGAAATGCAGATTTAGACAGAATGTAACATAAGGGATATTCCCGATTCAAACTAGAACAATTTGGCTTCAGTTTTCTTGATTTTTAGAGAGCGATATTTAGGGAAGTGGAAGTATTTACAGTTGATTCTATTCTCACTTTCACTTTGTGTGTCTGACATTCTATTAGGTTTTGGGTTAATTCTATCCCGGCCTTGATTGGTATTGATTTCTATAAAACAACATCACAGAGGGGAGACACTTTCTTTGTTCACATTTTGTTGACTCAGATTCCTTTACAATTTATTTGTTAGCAATTTTGAGTTCATTTTGGATTACAAATTTTGTAATCCATGTCCAACCACTGTTTCCACTTCAAGTTCTTATTTTCCTTCTCTTTAATGTTCAGTTAGTTTAACCATTTGGAAACTTGTTTATAAGTCCTATCGTAACTCAGTTTGTTACCTCTGATATTGTTCCCCCTTTATGTCCTATGATTTAAAATTTAAACACAAGTCAATTTTATTCTCAAAAGGCTAAAAACTGCTAACAGAAGTACTTTTACACAATCAATGTAAAAATCTGAGATACAGCTTTCTAAAACTGGCTGTTTCCAAGGGGGAAAATATCTACTATCCTAAATTACCTGATAATTAATATGCTTAGAAAAAAGCCACTATTTTTCATATATATATAATTTCTACCTCAACTCACCTTTCTATAGTACCCTATTATGTTGTATCTTCAACTAATTAGCCTTTCATTATGTGCATGTGTAAATATACACATATACATACATATATATCTGTATATTTGTGTAAATATAAATATATGTAAGTAAGATAAATATATAAGGAAATAAAATATATATAAGTAAAATAAAATATAAATAAAAATAAATACATGTGTATTTACACACACACATCTGATGCTTCTACATTGCCTCTTTACCTGCAAAAAACAGATAAAGATTTTCATATTATTGACACAAGTAAAGATTTCATTGTTTTTAACATGTATTTATTGTTTTTCAATGAAAAACAAATTAAATTTCAATAATATTTATTGTAATTTATCAGCTATTTAATGAACCATAATTCTATAGATGTTAGGTCGTATTTATATAAAAACTAAGTAGAAAATCATCTGAAAATGGCTGTTAATCTGAACCACAGATTGTCAAATTGGATATCCTTCTTTTCTTACCAAAGCCATTTACTTGGGAAAATTTGGCCTTGACTAATTTTGGTAATTCAGAAGAATCACGGTTCACAAGTTAGATATCTTTTCTTTCCACGCACAGAGAACTATTCTTTTCTGAATTGTAGAGAGTTGTATTTTAGACTCTTTTTAAGGGGATTTTCCTAACAATATATTTTTAATGTATTATTTAGAAATCACTCCGTTACAAAAGACAATTTTATTTTTCTGATTGTAAGAGACAAGAAGCATATGTGAAATAATGTAGAGGTGCTGCTGTCTGGGGGCAGCTTGGAGTCCTGCTTGCTCAACTCTCCCGTGGCTGCAGTTTGAGGAAGACATTACAGAGCTACCCCAGACGCAGCACCTCACCTTGGGCAAGTTCTTACAGGTGGGATCAACATAGTTGGGAATGTTGCGCTTGGTGTAGTAGGCTTAGAAATGAGATAATTTAGGAGCACCTGGGTGGCACAGTTGGTTAAGCCTCCGAATCTTGGTTTCTGCTCAGGTCATGATCTCAGGGTCCTAAGATGGAGTCCAGCATCAGGCTCCGAGCTCATCGCAAAGTCTGCTTAAGGTTCACTCTCCCTCTGCCCCTCTCTTCCTGTGCTCTCTCTCTCAAAACAAATAAATAAATCTTTTTAAAAAATTCCTTATTAAGAAATGAGGTAATTTACTTTATTGGGCTAGCTAACAAACCTTATCTAACTAGTATATAAATCAGACTCCAAATTTATTCATTTACCACGTGGCTTAGTTCCCTTCCTGAGACTAGAACATTCCTGTTTACTTTCAGGAGCAGCCCTTTTATCAGGGCCATCAAGAAACCAAATCAGTTATGTCAGTTATTCTTGAGCGTGGAAAAAGGAACATCAGGAGAGCAGAGGTCTTGAACATTTCCCTTGGAAGATGTGTCCCAGATCCGAGAACATTCTTTTTTGTGTGGGACTGAATAAAAGTGACCTGGGCAAAACTTAGTTCTTATATTCTTATCTCTCTTTATGATTTTTTTAAATTAAAAATTAAATCTAGCCTACCACATCAATTTTTCCAAGATTACCAAATCTAATCTAACAATTTTTTTCTTACGATTTATTTATCCATTTGAAAGAGAGACAGAGAGCATGGGGGAAGGAAAAGAGGGAGAGAATCTTTCAAGCAGAGTCCATGCTGAGCACAGAGCCCAAAGTGGGGCTTGATCCCATGACACTCGAGATCACGACCTGAGCCAAAACCAAGAGTCAGATGCTCAACTGACTGAGCCACACAGGTGACCCTAATGTATCAATTTTATGTTTGTTTGTTTGTTTGTTTATTATTTTTTAGTGGGCAGCAAAGCAAAGTTTATTGAGTGATAATACAAAGCTCCCAAAGAGTTAGGGGACCCGAGAGGGTTGCCTTAATTTATCAATTTTAGATCACACCATTACTGTAACCTAGCATTAATTGTAAAAATCTCAATTTCAGACATTCAAAAAGTTTTTAACATTATTCTTAGAATTAATAAAACATGAATAATAAGGTTGATTAGTATCTTCACCTGTTTGGGCTGCTATAGCAGAGTACCGTAGACTGGGTGGGTAATAAACAACAGACACTTCTTTCTCACCGTTCTGGAGGCTAAGAAGCACAAGATCAGAGCTACAGTAAATTCAGTATCTGGTGAGAAACCATTTTGTGGTTCATAGACAGCTTCTGACTGTGTCTGCACATGGTGGAAGTGGAGAAGGAGAAGCTCTCTGGGGTCTCTTTTATAAGGACACTGATCCCATTCAGAGGGCTTCACTCTCATGACCTACATCCCAATGGCTCTACCTCTAAAATGCCATCACAGTAGGGATTAGATTTTAAGAGATAAATGTTGGGGAAATATAAATATTCAATCTAGAGCAATTAGGTAACAATATAATTTTTTTCATTGTAGATCCTTGAATAGACATGGAAGCTTACTTTTTTGCTTTTAATGCGGGAGGACAACTTGCCCTTTAAGATGTCTTTGATAAGAATCTAAACCCAATAACCATATATTGACTTAAATAAATAGGTTTCTCCACTCACCTATCACCAGGCCTGAAATTTTCTTCCATTATTACCTTTCATGTTTTTCTTGGTAGAAGCAATATAAAATATAAATTAAACCATTGTTCCTATTCAAACATTGTGTCAGTGATGTAGTTCTCTGATAACCCATGTCAGAGAACTAGAGGAATAGTCATACAGGGTCCAGAGTTTGATTTTTGGTTTTACCATGAACTATGTTAAATTACTTCCTTTCTTTTTCAATACAGATCATAGTAGTACCAATGCACGTTTTTTGTAGGTAGAGTCACATATGGTGGCTAGTATGACACCTGACACATAGCAGGTGATCTACAACTGGCATATTCCTTTCCCAGATCTACTCAAACCCCACTTCACCTTTTCTTCTGCACTCTCCCTTCTGAATATGATTTGAAGACAATGCAAGACAGGGCAAATAGATCTATTTTGAAGATTGCTATTGCAACTTGGGGTGTATTCAGGGTTCCCATCCCAGTTCTGATCTTCGCTGACTCGTGAATGTCATTGAAATCCCCCTCTCTTTCATGTCTCTAACAAATGTTTGCTGTCTTCCATTTTTCGGTGTATCTTGTGTTCCTCTCTCTATGTTCCTCTTCCTCATACCCATTAACCCTCCTGTCCTCTAAATAATTCAATGTCAAAATGTCATATCAATCAACTAATTTCTCTATTTTTATTCATAGTTAAGCTCTGTAATAGCAGTTTCTTGTATTCCTTCCAGTTCTTCCCTGCCCTTTCTTTCCTCAGTCCACGTAGTGTGACTTCCATACGAACCACTCCACTGCAGTTAGCGTCATCAAAGCCATTGAAAAAGGATTCCTTTTTTTTTTTTTTTTTTTTTTTATCTTCCTGGACTTTTCAATTGCATCAGTCACGTCTGTTATGAAAACACCCTCTCTTGGTGTTAACATTTCCATTCTCTCATTAAATAGTTTTACGGATCCTTTTGTTCTTTGCTCAATTTCGATGGTCCCTAATGTCCCATCTGCAGGTGTCTTTCTTTCTACTCTTCACATTGTCTTTAGGCAATCTATTCCCAGAGTTGCCTTGCATAACTCCAATGGAAATCTATCAACTGATCTCAGGAATATGCCCATCTCCCATTTCCTCCTAGAAGTCTTAGGGACGCATAACAGTCCAGATATTTAAAGCTGACCTCATCACTTTCCCTTCAAACTCACTACTCCTTTATTTCCTATCTGAGACTGTACTATTACTGAAAAAAGAAATCTGAAGTTCTTGGAGGACTTTCCCCACAATCTTAGAAACTATCCACATTGTTTATAGTACACTAGATTTACTTAATATTTCTTGAATCTCTCCCTTCAACTCCCCCTTGTCAGCTTTGCTCTTCCTTTCATAATTGCTCATTGGTCTATAACCAATACAATTAGTGAGCAATAATTGCTTGCCTCCCCTGTAGTCCTGTTCCCTTTTCCCAACAGGTATTCTTTGCTTTTATTTAAGGATTTATCACTTTCCACCATATTCAATGTTTCCTGATTAGTGTTCCAACTGGGTTTCAGGAGTGAAGCTAGAAATTTGGTTCTCAGCCAATAGACACACCCCTACTAAGCAAGTCTAATAAGAGAAATGTCTGGACTCTTACAGAGACAATCAGAAAAGAGTTTTCCTCTTCTTATTGGGTTTAAGTCTAAGAGAATGTAGGACTGGAATATAGCAGCCACTGTGCCACTGAGACACTAAGAACAAGACCAACATAGAGAAGGAAAGACTAAAAGAAGAAACTATTTCTTGATAAATTTAATTTTTCAGTTAGAAAGACCAATGCAGGCTCTGTTTTTGGATTAGGGAATTTTGGATTATTTATTATGAATTATTATTAGTAGTAGTAGTACCTAAAATATACATAATTGAAATGTTTCTTAACTCCTTCTGCTCTTGTCAACCCACATCTACATTCACAAAGCCTAAGGCAAAAGTGTGTGAAGGCCCACAAACACTATGTCTAAATATTTAAAAGATTTAAGTCAAGCTAAAACCTGTTAAATAAAAGTTTTCTCCATCTTTGTCAAATATGCATTCATTAGGATAAAATTGAAGACATTATAAAGTTCTATATTTTTTAATTACTGAAAATAAGTAAAATGTCAAAGACAGAATTTAATTATTGAGTTTCTGGTTGTTTTGTGTTAAACTGGTAATGTTCGTATGGTTAATAAAAGAAAGACATATGCATTAATGAAGTATTTATTCAAAATAATTTATTTTTTATTTCTTAATTTCAGCTAAATTACTAAGTTATTATCATCATGATTTTATATAATTTTAATAATAATGGTAGTGTTGATGTAAAAGATAAAAAATAAAATGCCATCACATTCATCGTGTACTAAATGTGTATGTCATATTGTAAATTTCTTAAAAAGGAAATGCAAAAATGTATAGTTAGATTTTCTATTTTTTCAAAAGTATTTTTATTCTTCAATAGTCAAAATCATCTGTTAAACTTAAAAGTCAAATACAAGTTTTAATTACTAAATGTAATTTCACTTATTTAAATAGAACATAAATTTTTTATTTAAACTTTGAAAGGTTTATTATAAAAATTTATAAAAATAAAACTATCACAGCTCTTCTATACCGTGCTTACCTAACCCAGACATAAAGAAGTGGTATCATACATCACCATGTTCCTTCTGGCCCTACATATAAAAAGTTAACCTAGAATTGCTTAACATCAAAAAATGTTCCTCAGCTATAGAGCCAACTGTCTCAAATACTGTGCTAATTCACAGATTTCTCCAGAACTTCAAATTAAAGCATGAAGAAAAGCACAAACATGGACACGACATTCCTGGGAAATAATACTTTGTACAAAAATTTATTGTATGGTCTCTGAGAGGAAGAATTTGACATTAGTCTTTCCTTTTGCCAAGTGTTTCCACCGTTCATGCTTTCTACTCTCTGAAGCACTGTTCTCTGGTATCAGAACCAAACTTCTCACATTTTTAGGACATTCAGATGCAATTGTCTGTGATTTCAAGGACATAAGGCAAAAGATGTGGAAGAGCATTGCCTTGAGACCAAAATGGTTTGGGCCACAAAGTGGACCTTCAGGATTATGGGTCTTACTATGCCCCCGCTGGGGGGGGCAGAAGCACTCATCTATAATTTAATACATCTGTTTGTTCTGTGTTTCTGATATATGAGGTCATCTAAAGTGTGGAACTCCTCATGTTCAGGTCTAAGGATATCACCTGCCCTTCTCTTAATATATTAATATATTTCATTCCCAGTTTAAAAATCTGTCCCGTTAATGACTCCTCAATGTCTACTGGAAAAAAAAAAAAAATCTTTGGATGACATTCAAATGGAAGGCTATGACCCAAATATTGCCTACTTCTCTAGGGGGACCATTTATTACTACTCCCAGATCCTGCATTAGTTCCCCTTGATAGTTTTCTTCCTTCTATAATGTTCTCTTTTTCTGTAAGTGGTAAAGTCAGGAACTGTGTTCCTAATCCACTGTGTTCCACTAAAACTACCATTCCCTGGTTGTCCATTCTGCTATTATGCATGTATTGCTTCACTTTCCAAGAACATTTAGTAATTCCTACCACCTAAGGAGAAATGTTTATACACAATTATATGGCACCACCTGTTGAACTTTATCTTAAATGCTTATTGAATTGAATTATTTCCTCTCCTTTCCTGATACAGCATATTTATCCTTAACTAGATTGCTCACTCTTTGAAGGCAGAAATTATGCCTTATACTTCTTGATGTATCCTTTATTGCTAAAGACAATGCCCATGGCGTGTAATAGTTACAATATTAACAAATCCATTTTTATTTGAAATTCTACCTATACTTAAAAGATGCTTTGTGTATAATGACTCATAGTGCTATTTGCTTTCCCTCTCCAGTTAATTTGGTGAAATTTCCAGCTAGAACACGATGTTTCTGTAATTTATCATAGGGCCATTCCTCTTCTCCACTGGGGACACCTTCTCCTTGTTCTACATCTGTGTGTGCTTGGGGTGGACACCTGGTGGAAGGTCTGTTCACACACATGCAGATGGGTGCTGGGAGCAAACTGCCCCCTCGTGAAAACTGGCTTGCTACTGAGAGAAATACCTTATGTCCTCTAATCCAAAGCCATCCTGCATGTTTTCCTTACCAGGATTTAAAGAACATACTCTGTTCCCATCCAAATGTGAAAAGTTTAATTTCAAAATAAAATGTGTCACAATAGCAAAGAAACAAAAGGGGAAAGATTCCTTATGTCATCACCAGTTGACATATCTTACTTTTACTAGTTCTGTACATCGTACAAACCCTTCAAAAATACTCTGAATAAAAAGATTAACATGATTTTTATTCCTGTGAATCTGAATCATTTAAGAAGAATGTCAAAGAAATATCTCCCTCACACTGTCCAGTCTAGACATGATAGTTTAAGAACCACTTATCTTTATCTCTCAAACATGTATAAATTATCTTTCCTTCTACCGTGAAAATATTCTTATTCTAAACCGACACTGAGGACCCCATGGATGGGACAGATACATAACCAGTCATTATGAATCTAAGGACCTTACAATTTTGTTGCAATTATCTTTATCTGCTAGAGGGCATCAATTAATTCTTTAAAAAGCAGACAAACAAACAAAATTGTGTGCTAGCTATGAACCAGGCATTTTGTCCAGTGGTTATGCAAACAACTCCTTACCATCCAGCAGAACTGGTCGTCCTTGTTAAAATGCAAATGTTATCTAAGTAAGTTAACACATCAAACCACTTAACCACAAATGGTTTGTCAAATTAGTAGTCAGTCACCCGGAGGACACTGACCTGATGGAATAGAACCTGATGTAGGTAAACGCATGTGAGAAATCACAGGGATCAAGCCATCTGCATGTGGGATGGTGCCTACATGAAATTTTCAGAAGACCATTTGGTAGATCATGTGGGTTTGTCAAAGAGGTTAGGTAAACAGAAAAGTAAGTTCAGAAATTTTAAAGACACAGTTGTTTCAATTTTGATGCAGACATCCAAACACTTACAGGTTTAATATTTTCTTCCCACTAAGGTAGATCTGGTCAGGAAGATTTTTGTTTTTCTTAATAAAAAGCACAATTTTCCAACCCCTTTCACAGCATAAATAAAATAAAACAAAATGGAAAGTGATATTTGTGTGGAAGATTAGGGTAAAGGGAAGGTTGCCTGTGGCTCAAGACATCTGGCCCTAGGGACTCCAGCAGACCCCTGTCCCACACAGCTTCACTAAGGAATGGGCCCAATCTTCCATATACCTGCATTCCATTCATGGCACCTGAGTATCTTT
Source organism: Ursus maritimus (assembly GCF_017311325.1). Lineage (NCBI taxonomy): Eukaryota > Metazoa > Chordata > Mammalia > Carnivora > Ursidae > Ursus > Ursus maritimus. The sequence continues at coordinate 81,512,038 of NW_024423343.1, read as the reverse complement.
AGGCACATTCATGAAGAAGCTTTTAAAGAAGTCGGAACATTCTTTATGGAGTATCTCAATATTATTCCATTATGATTATCTACAACTCTATTTCTCATAAAAAAGTAATAATGGCAATGATTAGTGCTTGTGGAATGAGTTCAGCAAAGTCATCTCTACTTTGAAAATAAAGATCTTGCCTCTTTCAGAATCTCTGAATTCACTTTATTTTGAAATGATTATAGAATATGATTTTGTTTTGCTCTACATTCTAAGCAATAAAATATTCAAATTAGTACATTGAATAACATTTAGAAAAAGATAAACTTCCTTTCTGATTTTATGATAAAAAAGAATCATCCATGTAAGTTTTATATTATTAGATCACTTACTGACATTGTACATATATTTATATATATATATATTTTTTTCTCAGTTCAAGATTAATAGAGACAACTAAAAATAGGCAACCTTGGAGAAGAAGCAACGTGCCATTTTCTATTCCAGAAATTATTATTTTGATGAGGAAAAAAAAAGTGCTGACCATTGGGCAGTGGAGGAGTTTAGATATAGAAATCATATCATTTTAAAAGGAGAGTATCTTTAATAATAAAAACAGTATTCAAAATTAATAAAAATTAATATACAAAAGTGAATGTAGCTTTTCTCCTTTCTGCATTTTTCTTGACTTTCCATGTTTGAACATACTATTTTTACTACTGGAGATTATTTTGATTAGAAGTTTAGTGAATAATGTTTCATTGCAAGGGAGGTGGTCAAGCCTTTCTAGTTGCCTCCGGCAGTGCTCTGCTGTGTTCAGGGGACCTGGAATGTGCCATCTCACTGCACATGTAATTACCATGCTATAACAGATCCTTTAAATATAAATTTGATGCACATTTAGGAGCTAAGCACACTTAATTGAAAGTGCTATCAGTGGTCTATTCTCATGAGCTGCTAGCTAAATTGGAAAATATCAGTGGATTGTCCGTCCTTTACTTTGAAACCTTTAAATAACTTGGAGAAAGAGAAGCGGAACTGGGACTCCAGAAAGAGTTGAGCAATATGACAGTGGTGAGTTTTACCTCCTGTCTCAGCAAAGCTTTTCCTGTCATTTTAGTTAGCATTTCTTCTCATACACTTGATGCTTGTTCTGGTGAGAACAGCGTTGTTATCCAAGTGTGCCCATCTCCTTCATTATCATGCCTTTGTTCAAGAATTTAGTTTCCAGCTCTTCTCTGTTTTTGTTTTAATTTTGTTTTACACTTGTTTCCAAGAATTTACAGTATTGACTTTATTGATTTTATGATAGGATAGTTATGAGGTTACAATTATAAGGCTATTGTTATCAAACATAAGTGATCATTTTTAAGGATAGTATAGGATCTATTTGCTGCATTTCAAATGCTTATTATTTTTTTCAACTCCTGTTACAAAAAGAGCTGAGTCTACTTTAAATAATGAATGATTGTCACTTAATTCCTACAAATTATCCTGAATGTTGAAGTCTATCTTTGTTTTGAAAGTTAAAATCATATGAATAAAATAGTTACATGCAAATTGTCCCTCATAATCTGAAGAGAGCAAGGGCTTTTGCTAAATTTTTCATCAATGTCATAAGTTGATGTGTGATTCTTTTCTCAAACTGATAATAGCTAGAGAAAAAAATCTGAAAAGAGATGATCTTCAACCAAAAACCTCAGGAATTTTCCGACATTTGAGTATGATATTTGGTTACAAATTGAGAATAGGGCAAAGAGGGATAAGAATGTCATCAATTTAATACTTTTTGAATATTTAAAAATGTGTAAGAAAGTTATTGACTGAATATTCTTTAGGACATATGAACATCATGAAAATAAACCCTAGACTTAAAATGGTGGTTAGGAGAACAGTAATTGGTAAATAGAGCAAGCAGTAGTGCCTCTTAATTCAATAAAGAATATATCTCCCTTGAAGCAGAAGGAAATGGATCTTCCTCTCCACCAGCCTCCTCTCCTCCATGTTAATTCTTAAAATGAGATTATAGTCAGTTTGATTCAGATGAGGTGGTGCCTTACTTGGCTCAGGCTATGAAAACAAAATACCATAGACTGAGTTATTTAAACAATAGAAATTTATTTCTTAAAGTTTTGGAAGCTGGGAAGCCCAAGATCAAAGTGCCAGCAAGGTAGGTTTCATTCTGAGGTCTCTTCTTCTGGTTTGTGGGCAACCATCCTCTCCCTGTGTGCTAACTTGGCCTCTTCTTGGTGGATACATGGGGATGGAGAGCAAGCAAGCTCTTTGGTGTCTTTCCTTATAAGGGTATTAATCTCCTTAGAAGAGCCCACTCTGATGATCTCATCTAGCCCTAATCCTAAGGCCCTATCTTTCAGTTGCACGACCTTGGAATTTAGGGCTTCAATATATGAATTTGAGGGAGACATAAATATTCAGTCTATAATAGACAGGTATCTTTAAAAAAAATAAAAAGTTATAAATCTCAAATCTTATAGGAGCCAAGCAGGGCTATGTCCTAAGATGATGCCTGTGATGTTTAGTAAGTTCCTTTCTATGTAATGAAGAGAACACTGGCCTGAGCATCTGTGCCAATTGAGTTTAAATACTGGTTGTGCAATTTCCTAATTATGTGTGACTTTGAATGTTTAGTCTCTCTAAGGCTAAACATTCATGCACAATAATTTTGACCTATTTGTTGTATAATGAAGTATAATAGAAGCAATGTACATGAATATGCTTAAAATAGTAAATACTCAATAAAATATTTCTAAAATACTTTTTAATGAGCCTGATCCTATGTATTATTACACAAAAGAAATGAACCATACAATTAAGAGGCTATTAAAAAAATAACTGCAATTGACCACAGTTACTACAGTCAATATACAAGGAAGGACATATCCTATCTTTTGATCTTTCCATTATTCCATCAAATTCCAAAGCCACTACATTAATATGTGGCCAAAAACTTGGTCCAGAAAAATGTTCTGAAAGATATTATTATCCATTTGAGTCACATACTAAGTAGATTTACAACCAGTAAGAAGGAACTTTTCCAAAGAAAATTGCTTGCAAATATGACCTGTAGGATGATGGCATGATCATCTAAAGGAAACCATTTTCCTTGAGATTTCTAGTTTTTTGTTGTTTTTGTTGTTGTCGTTAGTTTATTTCAAGTTCTTGACCCTCCTGAGTCAGATTATTGTTATGTATCTCCCCTCTGGTCCAAATTTTCCTTACTATTCAATGGAGGATTAGAAAAAAACATATTAAAATACCAGGATACAGAACACGTCCTCATTTTCAGCAAACCTAACATCTGAGCAGACATGATTCTATGTGTTCATGTCTAGACCTTTGTTCAATATAAAGATAATAGCTAGAGCTATTATCCAGCTCATAGCGTGTTTTGCCACGTTTATCTTGCCTCATTAAAGTGAATTCCCAGAAGAAACCTGCATGAGTGGCTATTGATGAGTCATTTCCAGTCAGTCCATTGACTAGAGTAACCAAGATAAGATTTTGGAAATGAGTACAACCTAGAAGGAAGGTGGGCTGTAAAAATAGTTTTGGTCAAGCTTGAGTCATTTTAGTTGTATCTATGAACTTAACAAATACAACTTAAGAAATAGTGGATGCCTTCAACTTTAAATGAACTTCAATGTCCAAGTGCACAGTGTGATTTTGTCTTCCATTTCTTTGCCTCATGTTTACTGTACTTTTTCTTTCTCTTTTTCTTTTCAAGAACGAAATATCCTTTGTTCTTCCCTGTGTCCCCAGGACCTGAAACTGAGAGACGCAAGTCGGTCAGTCACATGCCCCAAAGCCACTGTGCCACTGGAATGGAGCTTGCTACGCTTTACATTTCTATGTTGCTTTTCCTAACTAGTTTCTTCAGTAAAACAAAGCTGCAGATTCTCAAACTGATATAGATGGGGATGACAGACTTGTGGGTGGGGATGTTGGATAAACAGAGAAATGGGTATGTCAACTCCTATCTGAATTGTGAATGCAATCATCATAAAGCTGAGAATCTCTGGAGAAATAAGCTAATTGGCCAACGGACAAAAGAGGTTCCAGGTTTTGGCAAAATGTAGTGACACATAGGCAATAGGTCCTGTCCCATGATGTTTCACATCATGTCATAATGATATCACAAGACATAGGAAAAGCTTTTCAAATGATCAGATACATCATCTTACACCATGGGTTCCCAAAGAATGTAAATAGCTGTTCATCAATTTGAATTAGTGGAAGTACTGCCAGAGAGTTACAAAGAGCAACAATAGTATATTCACACGGTCCTTAGTTATAAATTCAATGGGACAGAGAGACAGAATCAAAATTAAAGGTGACACAGAAAATTCTGGGTTAACCATTTGGGCAGCGGTCTACCTTGCAGTTGACTTAAATGAGATCTAATTAGTAGCTTAGGTGGTATCAACAGGCTTGTTGCCCAAATTCATGTCAAATGATTCTACAAGATCTCAAAAATACAAACAAGGAGTCAAGGTGATCATTCTGTCTCTCTACCGTGGTAATAATATTACTAACAAGTATAGTAGAATCCAAAATTACTCATTTGTTTCCCATTTTTTGACTTTCTCTTATCGAGGGCGGTTTTGAAATGAATACATTCCTCACCCAAGCATACGCATGACGCACCAGTGATCGTATAGTTGAACCAGTGTTTTCAGAAGTGATCAACACAACTAACAAATGAAAATCTGAGGGCCACAACACTGCACAATTCCAAAGGAACACTATTTACCTTATATTCTCTATTGTAAATACGAAATACAATTATACTGTATTTTATCTAAAAAATAAAAGGAACAAGTTATTGGCCTATCTTATCGCAATGTATGCAAGTCTGTTGTGCAATCATGCTCTGCTAGAGATTTTTAAACCTAGATCGATCAAATACTTCTCTTCAGGATGACTTATTTAAAGCAGGTCCCACTCAGGGTCATAATGTCTTTACAGGGGGAATGGAGTGAATGAAAATTGTTGATGGAAAGAAAAACAAGATGTTTTATAAGCCATCTTATTAGCAATCTTACTGCAGTATTTCATCTCTCTTACCCCAGGGCAAGGAAGTCTTTTTTTTTTATAGTAATATTTTTTTATTCTTTTTTTAACTCTATTGCTTATATAACTGACCACTACACTTTCAATTAAATATAATATTCTTACACTCTTCTCTTTCTTTTTTCTTCTTTCTCGTTAAGAGTCATAGCAACCTGAGTCCTGTGACGAGACTACCACTTCTGAGCTAGGCTGAGTAAGAGGAGACTTTCAGAATGCAGACATGAAGGTATAATGGGCCGTCAGCATGCTTTCACCAGTGCCAGTACAAAGACTCCTTGGCAGGAGAAAGTCAAGGAGAAAAAAAAAATGAGAAACTACAGATGTTTCACCTTTCAGATTTTTGTCATAGGCGACTCTGAAGCAGATCCATGAAACCACCGTATTCCCCACGACCCTGCAGTGAGCCAGTAAAGTTGGGCTCAATATTTCTTGTTATCATTCCAATAATACTATCTTGGGAAGAGAATATTTCCAAGAAAGTATGTTCAATTCTGGAAATGCTAATGGGTTGGCAACTTTCCCCCAAGTCTTTCTAGCTGCAGGGAAGGAATGAGGGCAGAGTGCAGCCAGTTACTGGGAGTACTTGCATTTCCTAAGTCCTCCAAATTGCTTACCTACTAATCCCCAGTGCTTTGCTTTCCTGTGAAACAGGTCCCATTCCTGGGAATTTGAAATTGCTTTAATGGATAAAGTGGTACCGGGGACATGCTATTACCTGTATGTGTGCATAAAACCCACCTACATGCTTGCCCCAAATCAAACATTTGTTTTCCAACCAGAAAAGAGGAACTAGATTCAGATTCAAGTTTCTTTAGGGACGAGATCATGCTGAGAGGCAAATGAATGGCCACTGTGGGGAATTTATTTCTCCTGCTGAAAAAGCAAAGGCTAATAATAATTGAGGTTGATTTGCAAAATGCACAGCTTTACAATAATCATATGATACCTAGTAATTTTGAAATTGAGGTAAAAAAAAAAAAAGGAAGCACTTCAGAAGCCGGAATTATGAAAATCAAGAAGTTGCTTAAAATATTTGAGAGTGTGCTTAGAGAATCAAATGCCATATGCTTTATTTGCTTCTGAAGAGAAATCGTGTTTTCTGTTGGAACAAATTGCACACAGGTGTTTGATACGGAGTTTATAAGCTATCAAGAGGAGCCAGAATGTTTGGGGTTGGGGTAGGAGGTGTTAATTTGGGAAAGGTGGTATGAGGGGTGGATGGAGAGAACAGAACAAGTAGGAAAAAAAAAAAAAGAAGTAAGTTTCTTAGCCATATTTGCAAACTGGGTGGAGTTGTTAGAATTGGAATTTACCACCTGAGGGCAAACCCACATTAATTTATGCAGTCAAATTAGGATTCTACTTTGCAGCTACTTTGCTTATGAGTTGCTGGTGTAAGAGAAATAAGAAAAATTAGAAAATTAACATATATAGTTGCTTGTTCTGTATCTATTTCTTCCTATTATGTGGGAACTATACATAAAGCTAGGTTAAATTTCCTTTCCACTCACAGGTCTCAATGGAATTAAGTATCACCCATTTTACTGATGAGAAAACTGAGACCAATTTTAGTTGACTGCAGATGTACAGATTTTGTGTGTAACACAGATTGCTTCTCATACTGACAGACCCAGATACATAGGGTCATTGGTGCCTGATACATAGGCATCAATGTAATAATCTCTCTGGGGAAATATAAAATACTGTTTTTGAAATGGAATCTATAATGAAATATCACCAATGGAAATTGACCCAGGCTCATAAAATAGGGCAGAAAGTTTGACATTTCCAAGTCATTTCCAGGATAGCAAAAAAAAAAAAAAAAAAAAAAACTTAACTAGAGAGAATGAGGTCCACTCCACTTATTTTAAGATACTACATTGACTTTTCTTACTAATATGTAAACTGTTATGGTTTGGTCTACGTGACACTAAAACATTGGATGGAAGGCATAAGTTTAGCTGTATTAAATAATATACCTTACCTAAGTAGGTTGTTTAAAATCATCAGAGTGACCCTTTTCGAGAGGGTCTCATAACTGGTCTGTATGAAATAGTCTGGGTCTCCCTTTAATTTCCCTACAGCCTGTCTTTCCAGTAAGGAAGACTTCAGAAGCAAAACGTGTTCAGAACAAAACGGATACCTTTTAAAAACTCTGTTTGGGGTTGAGGTAGGAGGTCTGAAAGCATATTTTTAAAAACACAATCAAAGCAGTTGAATATTATAGTCAAGGAATTGTCTACAACAAACAGAAAATTAACCATTTTAATTCCCACAATTTCTTTTTTTATGATAAATTTTCTTTCTTTTTTTTTTTAAGATTTTATTTATTTATTTGACAGAGAGAGAGGCAGTGAGAGAGGGAACACAAAGCTGGGGAAGTGGGAGAGGGGGAAGCCACCCAGGTGCCCCTATGATAAATTTTCTTAATTCTAAAATAAATTTGTTTATTATCTCTGAATGTAGAATGTTTAAATATTGTTCCTCTCTGAATAAATACTAAATTATTGAGTTAATTTGCATTGTGCTTTATTTTGGAAACTAAGTACAAAAACTCAGGCTTTGTGTTTTATTAGAGATGAATTTATAAAATTTAAGCAACAAATGATCAAGCGTTAGAAAATTCTTTGAGTTCCTTTCTGAAATTAACCAATGACAAAATAGGGTGTTAAAATCCTAAGACAGCACTTTTGCTAGTTGATAACTTGTACCAAAGTCAATGTCATAGAAGCTCAATGTGAAAATATCTCATTCTTCCCAGTGTATTGAATAATAAATTCATTGGTGATTTTGAAGGGAAGCCCTCATAATTGGTTTGAATAATCTGAAAACTGTTTGCTAAACTTAGTTCGATTTACATCCTATCAATTTTTGACAGAATGTTATAATTATAGGAATCAGAAAAATTGGAAAGCATTAAGGGAATAATATGCATCTTTGGACCTGAGTTACTAGCGATATTTAAATCTTGAACAAACCCAAAACCCTGTAATATTTATTTTTTTTGTTCTGATTGTAGCTACTTGAAAATATGTGTGGAGGTAGAGCAAGGGGGTTGAACTGTAGTGATTTGTTACTGGTAAATTCCCAAACTGGATGACTCAGCAGCATATAACCAGCCCAATCTGTACCAATTTTAAAAACATAAGGGCTGCTGATAATAGCTTATATAGCTCAATAATGAAAAGAGGTATTTTTAAACAACAATTTTATTTTCCCCATTTAATTTTTTATCTTTATTTTCTTCAAAAGTTTTATTTACTCCAGTGAAAATGGATAGAATTTCTTTCACCTTTCACAGATTTGTGACTTTACTGACAAGAGTTTAAAATATAGTTAAAAAAACATAAGGGAAAAATTGCTTAATCTGGACAATTGGTAATGTTGTACCATAACAAAATAAGCACTTAAAAAGATGTGAAAATATCTTTTCCCCCCCATTATAACAGATCTATTTGAGAATAATTGACGTAAGGTCATAATGGATTACTACCTTGTTCATCTTATTTTTTACTGAGGATTAGTTCTGAAAGGGGCTGGAGGTAGTGTGGGGAACTGGGGAAGATTTTTTTTCAAAATAATTCTCTCAGATAACCAATAATAGGCAGAAACTTCTTCATGTGTATTGGATTGCTAATTTTCATTGTAATTATTACTAATGGAAGTCTTAAATATGCACCTTTGAGATAGCCAATAATTTCTTTCAGTTTTAATGTGTTCCTTGTGTGTTTTAATTTTATTACTGAGTGGAATTACTTCTTTTTGTTGACTTATTAGGTTTTTTTTAGGAAAATAATTTAGTGATCTTCAAAGCTAAAGAGTTTGACAGCCTAGCTCAAATTCATAAGATCTTACTTTGCTACTTAAAACTAAGTTCCAAACCTAACGTATACCATTATAGATACATTTCACAGAGGCAAACAGATTTCATGAAAAAATTTAAAAAACTAAAACACAGCATCAGAAATCAATTCTGGAGTTTTCTTCAACAGCTATGTTCTAGCAAAAATAAATATGGGTATATATTTAAAACTTATAACACATTCAATAGTTGTATTAATCTTGGTGGGCACTTTCCCCTTGTTATCTTCAGTGAGGATCATGAAATACTCACTGTACATATCCCTACAATCTGGAATGAATTCGTTGGGTTTTCTTTTTCTTTTATTGGTTAAATAATTTAAAAATTAGGAATGATTAATGTCCTTATTTTTTCACTCTGCCTCTATTGGCACTTATATTCTGGCAACAGATTAACTATAGAAAAAAAGTTCACATATAGATTACATACTGAAAAAGCTATAAGTGAATATTTACTTAAAAAAGATAAAACCTATAATATTCTATTTGAGATCAAGTCATACGATTTCAGTCAATATCCAGATAACATTCTCAGACAGTAACTGGTAATTAAGATAATTACAACTGAAGACATTAATTATTCAAAAAGCATTTTCAAACTGGTGTTAGGCCAGAAGAATAGAAACCAGACCAGTATGGGGCCACAGTTGGCTGACTCAATATAACAACACTGAGATGTGATGGTGTTGGCATAATGACATCACCACTCTCTTGGGACCAATCATTTGTAATGCAGGTGGCAGAGCTAGACTGATCTCATCAGAAAATAGCTGATCCATAAAAACCAACTTTTTCAGTGTCTACAACTGCATTTCTGTCCGTCCACATCCCTGGAGTAGAGGATCTATGCAAGTGCAAGTGGCATTGCAATATTAGGTTTAAGGTGTTATAGGTAATCTAGGTCAAAATCTCCTGGTTGGCAGTGAAAGCTCTACTCAGGTATTAATTAAAACTCTAAGTACTATTTGGACCAAAGGCTTGTGGAAAAGCCCAATAGTCAACATGTAGGGATTACCACTATTTTTCTGTCACCTATTCAATAGAACAGTTTCTATTCTTCCTTCAACCCTTCCTTCCTCCCCCCTTCCTTCCTTCCTTCCTTCCTTCCTTCCTTCCTTCCTTCCTTCCTTCCTTCCTTCCTTCCTTCCTTCCAATGGACTATGTAGTACCAACATTTAATGATGTAAACTGGTAAGATGTGGAAAGAGTTGTGTAAATTGAGTAGTTTTTCATCTATGTGATTTCTTTTGGGTAGATATATTACAATTATAAAGATATAGATGTATAATTTAACTTTAACAATTCTAAATTTTTTGATCCTTTTTTCATGTACATCCAAAAATAAAAACATGAAACTTGAAAAGTTGTCTTTTAGATCCTGTCTGAGCTTTTGGTTCAGAGCAGTTTGGATGGTGTCACATTAAAATATGTGACATAATGGTCATTAAAGATCAAAACTAATACAAACCTGATTCAAGCATCCCCAACTGACAGAGTTTTATCCCTTCCAGATATCTGATTCCTTGATGTCTCTGCATTTGCATTTGTTCTAAATGCATCAAGACAGAGAACCTTGAAATCTAAACAGAAGAATAAATTATATAACTGATTAATACTAATTGTTTTTTGTTTAGAATTATCTGTCCGGTTTCAAGGAAATGTTACTATTATTCATACACCCTGACAACATGGACAAGTCTTTGCTGCAACAACACCCATGTTCAGATGAATTTTATTTTATAAAGTAGAGAGCTAAACGTCTTATGGAAAGGGCAATAATAATCTGTTTACTGAAAGATGTAGACGATTTTCTTTAGGAAATTTGTCTGTTCTGAGTTGGGTAAGCTATCAAAGGCAGAAAAAGGTTGACAATCTATTTGCAGTCATCATTTAAAATTCATACCATTTCCTTCTCATTCATTACAAAATACACAACTCTATGCAAGGTTCTACAAGTAAAAGTTCTTCCATTTGGATGGCCTTAAGAGAGCCTTGCAATGACAGATGGTTTGGTTAATTACAAAATTAAGCTTTATGCTATTGAGACATAATTTCAGTGAATAATATTTTCCAGACAGAGTTTAATAAGCAGTTTGTGGTTGAGTAGCCTTTTGCCCAAAAAAGGGAACCAGGTCTCTGTGACTACCTTCTACATTCAGAGAGCATGAGGGTAGAGGATGTTAACTTGACTACCCTAGGAACTGAGTTCCAGTAACCTTATCAGAGCCTAACAGAGTGACCCCACCCTAGATGTTGTGAAAGAAGGACTGTTGAAATAGCACCTGGCATTTCACCCTGAACTCCTGTAACACTTGCTGATTCACTGACCACAGCCAGGGGAAAGTACACTGGATGTTCAGCTGGCCTTCCTGGGTGAGTCCTTCTGGTAAACATGGACTCATCTGAGAAATCACAGGTTTTTAACATTCACATACAGGAACTTTGATTTTTTTCTGAAATGTGGTAAAGCGAATCAATTTTTCAAATGTTGAAATTTACAAAGATTAAAACTAGAAATCTAAATATTTGTAGAAGGAATACCCTTTACAATCATGCATACTTTTATTATTGTTGTTTATGTATTTCTTAATGAAAAGCAGTTGGGATTACTAGCATCTGGTATGATCAAAAGTTTGATTTTGGGTGAACAGATTTTCTCCAGGTAATTTGGGGAAAAAGTCCTTGACTTCACTTGACTAACTTGAATGGGTTAAAGAGAAGAGATTTCATGCTGAAGACACCAGTTGTGACATTCTAGTTTTAAGAACTAGTATCTGATCTGAGTAGAACAAAACAAGAATTTTTTTGATCTGTAAGAATTTAGAAAATTACAATATTTTATTCCATATATGCAATGATCTAGGTGATTTTATTTTTATGTTTTTTTATATGCATGTTCAGGAAAATAGCTATAGATATACACATAAATACTAAATTTGTGGTGGGACCAACCTATACTCTAGTGTGTTGCTTGTTCTTCATGAAACAAACGAGCAAAAAGAAATTGAGCTAATTTTTCCCTCCAATAAATTGCTGACTGTTTTTACTAAGTGAAAAGTGTAGAAACATTCAGAAGTAACTAGATGATGAATTAACTGCTACCCACAAAAAATTCAAATAATTACCCTACCATTAAATTCTCCTGTTTGATTCCCTTCATCATATCTTCAGTAGCTTTTTAAAAAGGTTAGTTACATGATGGTGTAATCATGTCTTTTTCATCCTTATTTCACTACAGGAAACTTTGTCATAGTGTATAGCAAATATTTAATGGCAGATTTTAAAATCAGTAAATGACTAGATTCAAATGTCTTAGCATATGATTATCAAAATTTAAATCAACTCAATACTTGCTACTTCTGTAAATACTGTTTAGCTGATAGAATCTACAGATTACAAATATGCTTTCTGAAATTAAAAAAAAAACACTATTTATTTATTTTATTATGTTGAATTAGCCAGCATATAGTGCATCATTAGAAAACAACACTATTTTTATTTTTTTTAAATGATTTTTTATTATATTATGTTAGTCACCATACAGTACATCCCCGGTTTCCGATGTAAGGCTCGATGATTCATTAGTTGTGTATAACACCCAGTGCACCATGCAATACGTGCCCTCCTTACTACCCATCACCGGTCTATCCCATTCCCCCACCCCCCTCCCCTCTGAAGTCCTCAGTTTGTTTCTCATAGTCCATAGTCTCTCATGTTTCATTCCCCCTTCTGATTACCCCCCCTTTCTTTATCCCTTTCTTCCCCTACCGATAGACTATGGTCTAATGACCTAGGAGCAGAGTTGTGATAAATGACTTACAAAACTTATTAGAAAATCATCACAAAATTATAGAAGACACAATTTATATGGTTAGAATATTTGTATAAGTTAGTGGGGGGGTGAATGAGAAAAGCGAATCAGCATTTATTGGGTCCCCCTTTATATGTGGCGTATGTATTTCATGTTAATGAAACTGGTAAAACCGAGGATACCAAGGGTCAGAGCAATTGTTGAATTGTTCAGAACAGACAGAATGATACTAAGTCTTACCATTTGTAAAATTTTCTTTACATCAGTGTGCTTAATTTTTGAAATCAACTATATTAAAGTATAATATACATTAAGGTATAATATACATAAAATAAAATGAACCCTTTTTAAGCATATTGGAAAAAATGTGCACATGTGTAACAATTACCACAATTAATATAGGATATTTTCATCAATTCAGAAAATTTCTTTGTGTCCCAGACTAGTCACCTCCTTTTTCCCAGTCCACTCCAAGAAAGTACTGATCTGCTTTATGTCACCATATTACTTGGCTTCATCTAGATTTGTGCGTCAGTAGTATAATACAGTATGTACTCTTTGGCTAATTTCACTCAGCATAGTGATATTAAGATTCATCCATGTTGCATCGTCTATCAGTAGTTGACCCTCTCTTACCCCAGAGTTGCAATAAATTCCATTGTCTTCCACTGTATGAGTTTACCACAGTTTATTTATCCATTTATCTGTTAATAGACATTTAGGCTGTATGCAGTTTTTGACTATTATGAATAAAAAAGTTTTTTTTTTTTAAAAAGATTTTATTTATTTGAGAGAGAGGGAGTGCCCGTGCGTATGCACCCAAGTGGGGAGAGGGGAAGAGGGAGAAGCAGACTTCCCACTGAGCAGGGAGCCTGATGTGGGGCTTGATCCCGGGACCCTGAGATCATGACCTGAGTCGAAATCAAGAGTTGGACACTTAACCAACTGAGCCACCCAAGTGTCCCTAAAGTTCTTTGCATATCCATTTACAAGTTTTGTGTGTGTGTGGACATATGTTTTCATTTATGTTAGGTAAATACCCAGAGTTCTGGGTGAAGTGGGTAAGGCACATGAAAAGTGTTGGTTTAATTTTGTAAGAATTTGGCAAACTGTTCAAAATCGGTGAACTTCCATCAGAAATGTATGAGATTTCCTGTTGCTCTACATTTTCACTATACTTGATTTTCAGGATTCATTTTTTTGTTTTGTTTTATTTGCTTGTTTGTCTTTGGTTTTCCTTTGGGTGTGTCGAGATTTCTTATTTGGTTTTAATTTGTAATTCCTTCGTGACTTATGATGTTGATCATATTTCCATTTGCTTATTGGCCATTTGCATTTCTTCTTTTGTGAAGTGTTATTTCTCATACTTTGTCCTTTTAAGGATTCTTTGTTATTTTAACATATTCTGAGTATAAAATTTTGTCAGATATATGCACTGTCACTATTTCTCCCTAGGCAATAGCTTTTCTTTCCCTTTTCTTAGCAATGTTTTTTTCCGAGAACAGAATATTTTATTTTTGCTAAGTCCAATTTATCATTTTTATTTAATGATTAATGAATTTTTCCTATCAAATACATATTTGTTTGCCCCAAGGTAATGAAGAATTTTTTTTTCCTCTCACATTTTCTAGCAGAGTTTTATAATTTAATCTCTTACATTTAGTTCTGTGATCCATTGGGGTTAATTTCTGTGTATGGATAAACAGAAAAGTTAAGATTTACCTTTTTTTCCACTTGGATATCCAGGTTTTCCAGCACCATTTTTTGAAAAGACTCTTTTCTCCATTGAATTATCTTGGTACCATTGTCAGAAATCAATTGACCCTACAGATATTCTGTTAGATCGATGAATATCCATTATCAACATCACGTTATCACTATTACCTTAGCTTTTTAGAGAGTTGTTAAATCAGGTTGTTATCTGTCCCCTCAGAGTTGTTCTTTTCAAAGTTGGTTTGGCTATTCCATATCCTTTTCTTTTAGAACCAGCTTTTCAATTTACACACACACACACACACACACACACCCCCCACACATGTACACACACACACACACACACACACACACACATAATTCCTGTTGGGATTTTTTTTTTGGATTGCATGGAGTTGATAGAACAATCTGGAGAACTGGCATCTTAACAATCATTCTTCCAATGCATGGAACATTTATATACTCAATAGCTTTGGGATACAGTTTTTTTTCACATATTTTGTTAAATTTATCTCTATTTTTTTCTTATTTTTTGATATTTTTTATTATTTTTAAATTTTATTTTTCTGATTATTCATTGCCAAATTATAGAAATGCATTGACTTTTTTTACACATTGACCTTACATCCCATCATCTTTATAAATTGTTAGTTCTAGTGGTATTTTGTAGATTTGTAGAATTTTGTATGTACAAGATTATGTCTTCTCCAAGTAAATACAGTATTATTTCCTCTGGTCCAATGTATAATTATTTTATATCTTTTTCTTATGTTAATACACAAGGTATGGTTTCCAGTACTGTAATTAATACAAGTAGTAAGATGAGTCATTCTTGCCTGTTTCATTCAGTCTTAGAGGAAAGCATATAGTCTCTTCTTACTCTATATAACATAAATCTTATTAAATGTATTGGCCTACCGTATAGATTATCTTGATGAAAGTTCCATGTGCATCTGGAAAGAATATGCATTTTTTTAAAAGATTTATTCTATTTACTTATTTGAGAGAGAGAGAAAGCAAGTGCAGGGGGAGGGACAGAAGGAGAGGGTCTCAAGCAGACTCCACCCCGAGCTCAAAGCCAGATGTGGGTCTCCATCTCAGGGGCTTGATCTCAGGACCTGAGATCATGACCTGATCAAGAGTCCAACACTCAACCGACTGAGCCACCAGGTGCCCCTGTGCATTTGGTTTTGATGGTGGAATTGGCAGTGGTCATAAATGTCAATTAAGTCAAGTTGGTTTTTGATATTATTCATGCCTTTATTTTTACTGTTTTTTATCTACTTAACTACTAATTGCTTTTTTTAAAATATTTTACTTTTAAGTAATCTTTACACCCAACATGGGGCTTGAACTCACAATCTTAAGATCAAGAATTGCACACTCTATCGAGTAAGCCAGCCAGGCACCCATAAACTAGTAATTTCTGAAACAAAAGTGTCATTATCTCCAAATAGAATTGTTTCCATTTCTTCTTTCATTTATATCAGTTGTTGCATTATTTATTTTGAAGCTCTGTTACTAGATGCATACATACATTTATCATCATAATCAATCTTCTTGTCTCTGGTACTAGTCCTCATCCTGAAGTATTATCTACATAATACTAATATAGTCACTTCAGCTTTCATATAGTCAGAGGTTGAAGAGTACATCTGGGTTTTTTTCTTTTTCATTTAATATATCTGTGTTTTACGATGAAAATGTGTATATTATAAATAGCATATGATTGGTTCTTCATTTGTTATAGCGTTATAATCTCTAATGCAAAGCTTAAATTATTACATTTAATGCAATTATTAATATGTTTACATTCAAAGCTTGCTGCTACTATTTGTTTTCTAGTTGACTTTACTTTGTTTCTATTTTTTTTCTTTTTCCCTTATTTTGAATTAATTGGGTATTTTTTAATGATTTCATTTTATTTACCCTGTTGGCTTATAAGCTTTATTTCTTTGTTTTCACTTGCTAATAATTGCTTTAGAGGTAGAATATACATCTTATACTTATCACAGTCTACCTAAGTACAATATCATAAAACTCCATGTAGGATAGACTAATATTTTAAGGGTCAATATCTAGCTTTCTTTGTTGTCTCCTTGTTTTTATGTATTTTACTTCTATATATTTTATAAACCCCAAATACATTGTATATTTTTGCTTTAAATATTTTATCTTTACTGTATCTTCAGTTTTCAAACGTCAAAGACATGGTCTCATCAATCCATAGGAAAATTTTTGAAAATTGAAGATAGTTTTCTTTCTTAGTTTTCAGGTGTTTGTCCCCAAATCCCTAAAATGTATTTTACCTGGGTATATTAGTTCCCCAAGGCTGTTACAAGGAACCACCTCAAACTAGGTGACTTAAAACAACAGACGTTAACTGTTTCACAGCTTGGTGTCTGAAGTCTGAAATTAAAGGGTCAGTAAGTCCACGTTCCTTCCAAAACTGGTAAAACACAATGTGGGTTTTCTTCCTCCTAACTTCTGGTGGTTTACCCGCAATTCTTGGCCCTCCCTGGTTTGCTGCTACAGGACTTAAATCTAACTCCCCTGGCTCATGACATCCTCTCCTGTATGTCTTCGTCTCTCTTTTCCTCTTATAAAGACACCAGTCTATTGGATTAAGGGCCCACCTAACTCAAGTGTGACCTCATTTTAGCTTAAATAATTAAACCTATTTTCAAATACGGTCACATTCTGAAGTACTAGGTTTTAGGACTTCAAGATATCTTTTTGGGGGACACAATTCAACCCATAGCACTGAACATAAAATTCTGATAGAGTTTTTGTTTTTGTTTTTGTTTTAACACTTTATCACTTTGAGAATAAGATCAATTGTTTTCTTGCTTCCATTTTTACTCTTAAAAAGTCAACTCTTGTTCTTGTCACTTATTTTTAGTTTGTCTGAATTGTTCTCCTCTGGCCGCTTTTAATATGTTTTTCTTCACTGCTGTTCTGCAGTTTTGCAGTGATTTATACAGATACAGATTTCTCCATGTTTGTACATCTCATGGTTGAATTGGCTTCCTGAGCCCAAGAATGATTCAATTGTATTAATTCAAGAAAATTCTCACCAGTATTGTTTTGAATAATGCCTCTCTCCAGTTGTCTCCTTAATTCTTCTGAAACTCTGATTAGTTGTGTCTTTTTTTTTTTTAATTCATGGTTAGATGTGTCTTAAAAACTCTTTGTCTCTTCCATTATTATTTAAATTTGTGACACAAGCCACCCTTGCTCCAAGCTGGTAGGGATTATTATATGTTTTCAAGACAAATTGTGGCATCAGTACTTATTTTTGCTCATGATATGCACATTCTTCATTATGTTGGGCCTGTAACAAATAACCGTAATTTCCTACCTGTATAAACAACACACATACACGATTTTTTTTTTTTTCATTTTTATTTATTTTTAAAACCTTTATTTATCTATCTGAGAGAGAAAATGAGAGGGAGGGGGAACACATAGGGGAGGGGGCAGAGGGAGAGGGAGAAGCAGGCTCCCCACCAAGCAAGGAGGCCAACATGGGGCTCAGATCCAGGACGTTGAGATCATGACCAGAGCTGAAGGCAGATGCTCAACCGACTGAGCCATCCAGGCACCCCAACACACACAATTTCTTTTAATCTGCTGTTTTTAGTGGAACTATATGGAAGGGGTTTCTGTACACATTTTGTCTGCCATATTAAAAAATAGAAGTTCAGGACTCAAAAGCATGTGTTTAATGTTGAGTCCAGTTTAATATGAAGAAAAAATCCATATTTTTATTTTACTCTGACAGAGAATAGAAGATATCTGTAATCTAAATGATAAAATATAAATCATTTTTCACCAAGATATCAAAATGTGGTATACAAAATACAACAGACAAGAACGAATTAGATCTACTTTTTCCCATCAAAATGACAGAACTTTGATACAAGAAATCTTCACATGGCAAAACTTTGAAAAATTCAGGAAATAAACCACTATTGAAATAATTAAGTCAAATGTAAAACAATCATGTTCATATTCTACTTAAAATCTAATATAACATAAAATAATTATTTTTGTTTTATTTTCTAAAACTAATCTCTGACTGAGTCATTGTATTATTTGCTCCTTTTTCTATTTGCTAGTATTCTCTATTTTTGCCGAATTGCTGGAAACTACATATAGATACCCAAATATGCATCAAATTTACAAATAGAAGAATATTTTATAACTTTGAATGAAATACTTATTGTTAAGTGTAATTGCATTTGGAATCATCTTCTTTGGCTTCTAGGCTAGCAGTTTTCCTGTTCCTTTCCGTTCTAAATGACTCAAAAATAAATTATATTAAGTGTGGGAAAGTGGGATAGCTTTTTCCACAGCATACTTTAAGTGGCAGTGGTACAGGATACAGACGGGTCTTTCATTTTTCACTGTTAGTAAGATCAGATAAGAAAGATTCTATGACTCGATCAATTGATTGTGTTATAAAATTATTAACTTTTTTATGTTCAGTATTATCTAGGCTTTGAAGTTTTTAACTGTTGGAGAACAAAATATTTACTGTATTTTTCTTGCAAATTGGAATTGTTCTGTGACTTGTTTTAAAACTATGCATTAAGAGAAATACATTGCAAAATCCAGAATACATGTTTTAAAACAGTAAAAGCTGCTTTGGCTATTGTGAGTTGGTGTCAGAAAAACAAAATATAAATTCTTAAAGTTTGGATTATACTTTTCTGTACTTATTTTTCATGTCAGTTATGGTATAATTACAAAGTATTTCTGTACTAATTTATTACTAGTTGAGACTCTTCTACAGATGTAGAGAGTTCAGAAAAAGCTTAAAAATACATATATCACAATTATTAATAACATACATAAAGGGTATATTTTTTATCTTTAGGCTGAATTGCTAACATTAGCATTTGGAAGAATAAGAAATACAATATTTTTCTTAGCGCTTCTAATATATATTCTGATAATTTCAAAGCTGAAAATAATTTATTGGTATTATTGAACATGTTCATTGACCTATATAGATTTAGGGCAGTGTAATCAATTCACTTGAATTGAATAATTCAGCTGCAACCTGAGAACTTTTGAACTGAATTTTTATTGCTGATATCTATAACTTGATTTTTGCTGAAATGGATTCCTATCATTTTGTTTAAATCAGTGGGAGTTGAGTTTGAAAGATTAAAAACATCTTCTAAAATTGTTCTTAAAATGTAAACAATTGGTGAATTTGGGCTCTATATACATAGAGAATCTGTCTTGATTGGCTACATCAGCCATAAATGAAGCACTCAAGTCATTTTTTGATGGTTTTCATTTTTCTGTTTTAAAGTAGTGTAAGAAATTTTCTTTTATTTAAAAAAATAACCTTTTATTATTCCAGAAGTTGTAAATATGTATTGTACACATTCATGGCATTTAGACAAGCAAAAGTAAAGTTGAGAAAATGTTATATTCTCACTACCCACCAATTATGTCTGTTGATATTTTAGTGTATATTTTTGTATGTATTTACATGCAAACCACACAGATGCACAACAAACATATATGATTCCAATAGTTTTTTAATAAACTTTAATTGTATAATAGTTTTAAAGTTGCGAAGATACTATCTCCATTTTGTAATCTTGATCTTTCAATCGTTGATCTCAATATTTTCATTTCAGTAAGTTATCATTTCGTCTAATATATAGACAATATTAACATTTCCTGAAGTCTGTATACAGTCCCAGACCAGGGGCTGCTACTGACTGTCATTCCTTTAAATAGCATGTAATCTAATAAAGCTCCCTTCTCATGAGGAGCCCAAGCCAGCTTTCCCACAGAATGTTCTACCTTCTGGATTTGTGTGCTTGCTTCTTTTGCTTTCTTTTGTTTGATTCCTATTGATTCATTTTTCTTTGACATTCCATAGTGTGGCATGAATAAAACAACTGTTCTGGAGTCAGAGAAACTGGGTTTTTCTTCTGAGTTTCTTGATAACCATGTGACATTTAGACAGCTACTTAACCTTTCCGATCCTCGATCTTTTCACCTGTTTTTAAGAAAATATCTTATTGGATTAGAAGGTCATTTCTAATTTTTCTGACTTTGAAATTGCATTGCTATATAGAAATAGCTCAACCTGTGCATATATTATAATCGGTTTTAGAGTTACTTATTCAAGAGAAACATTTGTACCCAACTGACATTTTGGATATAATAAAAATAGGTGTTGATCACTACAATTGAATTATCAGTTAAAATTTATGATAATCATTAAAATTATTATCACTAAATTATTTCTGATAGCATATTTACATAAATTTATCTTTGTTATTTATTTATTAAAATGTTCCTTTAAGTAATGATTTTAAACAAAAATGAAAAAGTAACCTAGCCAACTAGTAAGGGCCTTTTATTAGTGTCCATTAAGAATGATTTTTAACATAAGGATAGCAACACAAATGACATTTTATATTTTAAAATTCTTAAATAAAGAAATGGTTTTTGGTAAAATTTACTCTTCAAAATGCGATCTTTCATAATCTTCTATGAAATTCTGTTTTTATTAAACCATGTCAACTATAGCTAATACCTTAATAATATTCAGGACAAATTTGCATGCCAAGCTACCATATAAACAGAGCAAGAACATATTTGACCAAAGGGACCTTGTAGAAGGACGTGATATGATTTTAAATATGTTTTTAGAAATTGTTATTAAAATAATTTTAAATGTAAGGAAGAGTAGTAAAAATAGTACAGAAAATTGTCATATCTTTCTTTCGGCTTCCTCTAGTATTAACATCTTACATGAGAGGGCTACATTTATCAAAATGTTGACCTTAATACTGGTTCAATACCATTAACTAAGCTACAGGCTCTATTCAGGTTTCTAGTTTTTCTCATATCCAACCCAAGATGCCACATTGCATTTACTCGTCATGTCTTTAGTCCTCTCCCTTCTGTGAAAGGTTGTTGGTTTTTGTTTGTGTTTCACAACCTCACCATTTCAAAGAGTAGTCGTCAGGTATTTTGTAGAATGTCCTTCAATTTGGGCTTGTCTGATATTTTCTCGTGATTAGAGTGAAGTTAATTAAGGCTTTGGGGACAGAATTGCATCATATGAGGTGGTAAATAATATCATATGGTTTATTAACAGTCACACTGTACTCGATCATTTGGTTAAGGTTGTGTCCATCAAATCTCTCCACTATAAAATTAATATTTTTCACTTTCACATTCTAATGGTTTTGGTATCAGGGATTCATAAAATGAGCTGAAAAATGTTACAGTATTTGTCTATTTTCTGCAAGAGGTTATGTAAAATTGGTGTTATTTCTTCGTTAAATGCTTGGTAGAATTTACCAATAAAATCATTTGTGCCTGGAGTTTTTTGTTGTCTTTGGAAGACTTTTAAATATAATTCATTTTTTAAAATTTTTTAAAGATTTTATTTCTTTATTTATGTATTTATTTGAGAGAGAGTTGGGGGGGAGGGGAGAAGGACAAGCAGATTCCATGCTGAGTGCTTACCGCAATGCTGGGCTCAATCCCAGGACCCTGAGATCAGTGACCTGAGCAGAAACCAAGAGACTGACTCAACCACCTGAGCCACCCAGGTCCCCCTATAATTCAATTTTTTAAATCATTATAGGACTATTCATATTATCTATTCCTTGAATGTGTTTCAGTGGTTTGTATCTTTCAGGGAATTGGTCTATTCAACATAAATTGTTGAATTATGGTCACGAAATTCTTCATAGAATTCCATTATTGTACTCTCAAATTTCGATATGCTGCATTTTCACTTTCATTTAGTTAAAAGTATTTAAAATTTCCTTTGAGACTCTTTGTTTGATATGTTGGTTATTCAGAAATATATTTTTTTGTTTCCAAATTTGGGAAAATTCCCAGATAGATTTTTGTTTTTGAATTCTGAGTTAGTCCTATCAGGGTCTGAGAGTATACTTCATATAACTTCTAGTTTTTAAAATCTGTTCAGTTTTGTTTTCTGGTCCAGAATATGGTCTACCTTAGTAAATGTTTCTTCTGCATTTGAAAAGAAAGTGTATTCTTCTGCTGTTGGATAAAATTTTTAATAAATATCAACTTACACTAGGTGTTTGATGGCATTATTCTGCTCTACTATACTTTTACTGAATTTTTTGTACCATAATTTACTATTTGTTATATCAATTGCTGATAAGAAATGTTGAGTGTCCAACTATAATTATATATAAATTTGTCTATTTTCTCTTCAGTTCCATCAGTTTTTGTGTTACATATTTTGAAGCTCTGTTGTTAGAACCATCAATATTTAGGACAGTATATATTACAGAATTTTACACTTTCTCATTTTATAACGCTCTTCCCTATACCTGACAATATTTCTTATTCTGAAGTTACCTTTGCCTGAAATTAAAATAATTACCCAAGGTCTTTTGTTAATATTTACATAATGAAATTCATACACCTCTTTATTTTTAATCTATCATATCTTTCTATTCAAAGCAGATTTCTTATATACAACATACAGTTGGATCATGCTTTTCCTCCAAAGTAACACTCTCCTTCTGTTAACTTATGTGTTTAGATCATTTATATTTAATGAGATTATTGATATGATTGAATTTAAATATACCATCTTGCTAATTGCTTTCAATTTATCCACCTGTTCATTGTGTCTTTACCTCATTTTCTGCCTTCTTTTGTGTTAAGATTTGTGATTTCATTTAATCTCTTTTATTGACACATTATTTATTCACTTTTTTTTTTGCATTTTTCTAGTGTTTTCCCTAATACACATCTTTAATTAATCAAAGTCTACTTTCAAATGAAGGAATTCCATTTTAGGTGTACTGTAAAGTTCTCGAAATCATATATTCCTCCTCTCCCCTCCCATCTTTTGTCTGCTTTTCTTAGACTTTTTATTTTAATTATACTATAAGTATCAATGAATTTCTACTATTTTTTCTTTACACAATTAGGTATGCTTTAGAGCAACTAAAATGAGAAAAAACAATTTTAATTTTACCTGTATTTATTTTATTTTCAGTGCTTTTCATTTTTTTTTAATTTTAAAAGATTTTATTTATTTATTCAACAGAGACAGAGACAGCCAGCGAGAGAGGGAACACAGCAGGGGAGTGGGAGAGGAAGAAGCAGGATCCTAGCAGAGGAGCCTGATGTGGGGCTCGATCCCAGAACGCTGGGATCACGCCCTGAGCCGAAGGCAGACGCTTAACCGCTGTGCCACCCAGGCGCCCCACATTTTTTTGTGTAGATTCATGTTTTCAGCCTCAGAGTTTTTCTGTCTGATGAATATTCTTTAAAAGTTCTTATAGAAAGATTTTCCTGGCAATGAACTGCTTTAGTTTTGTTTGTGAAAGTCTTTCTTGTTTCTTCATTTTTGAAAGATAATTTTTCTGGGTATAGAGTTCTGAGTGCACCACTTCTTTAGCACTTTAAATTTGTCAATCTATTGTTTTCTGGTTTCCATGGTTTCTAAGGAGAAGATTATAGTTTTGTTGTTTGTTGTTTTGTTTCGTTTTCTTTTATTTTCTGTATGTAATGTTTTTCCTCCTTCCTCTACTGGCAGCCTTTAATATTTTCTGTTTGTCGTTTGTATTCAGCAATTTGCAACTGTTATAAAGCATAAACTTTACCCAGATAGGTATTCTCTGGGCTTTGTTGATCTGTAGTTTTGTGTCTGTCACTTAATTTGTAAAATTTTAGGCCATTATTTCTTCAGGTATTTCTTATCCCCTGTTCCCTCTATGTTCTCCTTCTGGATCAATTGCCCATATGTTAGAATACTTGATATTATCTCACAGATCATGAATGGTCTATCCCGATGTTCTTTTTTTTCCCTTCTCTTCTTTTTTTCAAACTATTTTTTATCTTTATTTTTCAGTTTGAATAATTTATATTGACCCATCTTCAATTCTTCTGATTCTTAACTTGGCTGTGTTGGGATGTTTTGATTATATTTATTGCTTAATGAAGACATTCCACATCTCTGTTACTGTGATCTTCATTTATAACATTTCTATTGAATTTTCTCTTATAGTTTTATCCCATCTGATTTTGCATATGTCCAACTTTCTCTCAGATTCTTAAAAATATTAGTCATAGTTTATTTTAAATAAACTTGGTAATAACTTATGATTGATGTAATTTGGGAAGGCAAGTATATGAGTACTCACAAACATAATATGTAAATTTTAAAGATTAAATTTATAAAGCTGCCTAACTAAAGTAGTGCCCATTGGTTTTTAACCTAATTTAAGAATCAATAATATGCCCCCAAATATTACAATCGATGAAAAGAGAAGAAATGAAAAGATTATAATAAGTTATATAATAGAATGGTGTTCAAAAAAGAAAAGATGAACATTTACTTGTACTCTACTTTAGCTGGCTGAGCAGTAAATTTAATTAGAGTTTAACCCTGACTATGTCACTAATTCCTTATGACTTTCTATTGCTTTGAAATGTATAATAAATTTCAAAGCTATGTGAGGCAAATTGGACACAGCATACTTTATATTTGACCTAATACTTTGTGGAGCAGTTCCAGGCACTGGCAATCCTAAAGTTAATTTCCTTATCTCATACTATTTCCCCAAATATACATTCTGTTTCTCTCCATATCATTAATTTATTGAAAGAGTAGTCTACATTTAGTCCTTTGTTCTTTTTTTTTTTTTAAGATTTTATTTATTTATTCGACAGGATAGAGACAGCCAGCGAGAGAGGGAACACAAGCAGGGGGAGTGGGAGAGGAAGAAGCAGGCTCATAGCAGAGGAGCCTGATGTGGGACTCGATCCCATAATGCCGGGATCACGCCCTGAGCCGAAGGCAGGCGCTTAACCTCTGTGCCACCCAGGCGCCCCTTAGTCCTTTGTTTTTATGAAACCACTTTAAGTTTCAAAAATATCTGTTTAGCACACAGAATACACACACACACACACAAACACACATTTTCTGTGCATGGTTGTAGACACTATATTGATAACAAAACAGTATATTGATAACATTATATTGATAATACAAAACCCTATATTGATAATAAAACAGAATCAAGTTGTGTCATCATGATATTTATCATCTGGAAATGGACTAAAACAAATCAACAAAATTTATGGTACTACGGATAAGGGCCACAACAGCTAAGTATGTAAGCTTCTTCCTTCATTATCGAGCTTTGGCCCAACCCAGTGGGCAAAACTGCTTTTTAGTAGGTCACCAAGAATTTCTTTCTAGAACCCTAATGTGTTTAGCTTTTTATTACCTTGAATTCACTATTGCACTCAAAATGCTCCGTGATTTTCATCATTTTTTCCTTGTATTTGAACTGCTTCTATAACCTCCCAAATTGTATAGGTTTATGACTAAAATACCTGTAGTGCACATAATAAAAATATTTAAACAATATTATACAGTGTTTATCTGCATGTTGTGCACACAGTTGTAGAACTCAGTCACACTACTTTTATTATTCTTTTTTTCTCATTTTGTTTCTTTTTGTCATTACATTAATTAATTTTGCTGTCACATTAATATTGGCAAAGAAGGAAGTTTAGAAGGTATAACTCTCTTTCACAACTGCTTTAGTGCTAAGAAGTGACTTCGGGGACATGCCGTGTGGAATGGCTTTTTTATTATTATTATATTCAGTTAACATCCTTAACCCACAGCTATATGGTCAATTAATCTTTGACAAAGCAGGAAAGAATAGCCAATGGGGAAAAAACAGTCTCTTCAACAAATGATGTTGGGAAAACTGGACAGCCACGTGCAAAAGAATGAAACTGTACCACTTTCTTACACTAAGCAATAAAATAAATTCAAAATGGTTTAAAGACTAAATAGTCCTTAAATTTGTATGGAAACAGAAAAGGCCCCGAATCGCCAAGGAACTGTTGAAAAGGAGAAACAAAGCTGGGGGCATCACAATGCCAGATTTCGAGCTGTACTACAAAGCTGTGATCACAAAGACAGCATGGTACTGGCACAAAAACAGACACATAGACCAATGGAACAGAATAGAGAGCCCAGAAATGGACCCTCAGCTCTTTGGGCAACTAATCTTTGATAAAGCAGGAAAAAACGTCTGGTGGAAAAAAGACAGTCTCTTCAATAAATGGTGCTGGGAAAATTGGACAGCTACATGCAAAAGAATGAAACTTGACCACTCTCTCACACCATACACAAAGATAAACTCCAAATGGATGAAAGACCTCGATGTGAGACAGGAATCCATCAGAATCCTAGAGGAGAACATAGGCAGCAACCTCTACGACATCGGCCAAAGCAACCTTTTTCAGGACACATCCCCAAAGGAAAGAGAAACAAAAGATAAAATGAATTTATGGGACTTCATCAAGATTAAAAGTTTCTGCACAGCCAAGGAAACAGTCAGAAAAACTAAGAGGCAGCCCACGGAATGGGAGAATATATTTGCAAATGACATTACAGATAAAGGACTGGTATCCAAGATCTACAAAGAACTTCTCAAACTGAATACACGAGAAACAAATAATCTAATCAAAAAATGGGCAGAAGATATGAACAGACACTTTTCCAATGAAGACATACAAATGGCTAACAGACACATGAAAAAATGTTCTAAATCATTAGCCATCAAGGAAATTCAAATCAAAACCACACTGAGATACCACCTTACGCCAGTTAGAATGGCAAAAATAGACAAGGCAAGAAACAACAATTGTTGGAGAGGATGTGGAGAAAGGGGATCCCTCCTACATTGTTGGTGGGAATGCAAGTTGGTACAGCCACTCTGGAAAACAGTGTGGAGGTCCTTTAAAAAGTTAAAAATTGAGCTACCCTATGAGCCAGCCATTGCACTACTGGGTATTTACCCCAAAGATACAGACGTAGTGAAGAGAAGGGCCATATGCACCCCAATGTTCATAGCAGCAATGTCCACAATAGCTAAATCGTGGAAGGAGCCGAGATGCCCTTCAACAGATGACTGGATTAAGAAGTTGTGGTCCATATATACAATGGAATATTACTCAGCTATCAGAAAGAACGAATTCTCAACATTTGCTGCAACATGAATGGCACTTGAGGAGATAATGCTAAGTGAAATAAGTCAAGCAGAGAAAGACAATTATCATATGATTTCTCTCATCTATGGAACATAAGAACTAGGAAGATTGGTAGGGGAAGAGAGGGATAAAGAAAGGGGGGGTAATTAGAAGGGGAAATGAAGCATGAGAGACTATGGACTATGAGAAACAAACTGAGGGCTTCAGAGGGGAGGGGGTGGGGGAATGGGAGAGGCTGGTGATGGGTAGTAAGGAGGGCACGTATTGCATGGTGCACTGGGTGTTATATGCAACTAACGAGTCATCGAACTTTACATCAGAAACCAGGGATGTACCGTATGGTGACTAACATAACATAATAAAAAAACATTAAAATAAAAAATAAAAAAACTTAAAAAAAAAAAAAAGATTGAATGTGAGACCTGAAACCATAAAATTCCTAGAGGAGACCATAGGCAGTAACCTCTTTGACATTGGCCTTAGCAATTTCTTTCTAGATATGTCTCCTGAGGCAAGGAAAACAAAAACAAAAATAAAGTATTGAGACTTCATTAAAATGCACAATAAAGGAAACAACCAACAAAACTAAAAGGCAATCTACAGAATGGGAGAAGTTATTTGCTAATTACTTATCTGATGAAAGCCTAACATCCAAAATATATAAAAAACTTAGAAAACTCAACACCCCAAAAATAAATAATCTAATTTAAAAATCGTCAGAAGACATGAATAGACTTTTTTTTTTCTGGATTTCTTTTTTTTTTTTAATTTTTTATTATGCTATGTTAGTCACCATACAGTACATCATTAATTTTTGTTGTAGTGTTCCATGATTCATTGTTTGCATATAACACCCAATGCTCCATGTAATACGTGCCCTCCTTAATACCCATCACTGACTTATCCCAATCCACCACACCCCTCCCCTCTGAAGCCCATAGTTTGTTTCTCAGAGTCCATAGACTCTCGTGGTTCATTCCCCCTTCTCTTTACCCCCCCCTTCATTCTTCCCTTCCTTCTCTTCAATTGTTGTATCTTGCCTTGTATGAATAGACATTTTTCTAAAGAAGACATCTGGATGGCTAAAAGGCACATGAAAAAAATGTTCACCATAACTCATTTGAGAAATGCAAACCAAAACCACAATGAGATATCACCTTACACCTGTCAGAATGGCAAAAACCAACAACACAAGAAACAACAGGTGTTGGTAAGGATGTGGAGAAAGAACTCCCTTGCGCTATTGGTGGAAATGAAAACTGGGCAGCCACTCTGGAAAAGAGTATGGAGTTTCCTCAAAGAGTTAAACATGGAACTACCCTATGACCCAGAAATTGTGCTACTAGGTATTTATCCAAAAAATACAAAACCGCTAATTCAAAGGGATACATGCACCCTGTTTATAGCAGCATTATCTATAATAGTCAAATCATGGAAATAGGCCACTGACCATCAACTGATGAATGGATAAGGAAGTTGTGGGGTAT
Source organism: Ursus maritimus (assembly GCF_017311325.1). Taxonomy (NCBI): domain Eukaryota; kingdom Metazoa; phylum Chordata; class Mammalia; order Carnivora; family Ursidae; genus Ursus; species Ursus maritimus. The sequence continues at coordinate 81,483,040 of NW_024423343.1, read as the reverse complement.
ATATATGTATAATGGAATATTACTCAGCCATAAAAAGAATGAAATATTGTCATTTGCCATGGATGGAGCTAGAGAGTACTGTGCCTAGGGAAATAAGTCAGTCAGAGAAAGACAAATGCCATATGATTTCACTCATGTGGAATTTAAGAAACAAAACAAATGAGCAAAGGGGAAAAAGAGAGAGAGAGGCTAACCAAGAACAGATTCTTAACTATAATGAACAAACTGACAGTTACCAGAGGGGAGGTGGGTGAGAGGATGGGTTAAATAGATGATGAGGATTAAGGAACGCACTTGTTGTGATGAGCACTGAGTGTTGCACGGAAGTGGTGAATTGTATATTGTACACCTGAAACTAATATTACAGTGTATATTAACTAACAGGAATTAAAAAAAAAAACTTCAAAAAAATTTTAATTAAATAAAAATTAAAAATACAACCGTAAAAAAAAAACCTTCCTATATGCAAAACATTGTGTTTGTGTATATGTTTAAACACTGCCATTGCTTAGGCCTATGTATTAGATCCTTTCATCTCTGAATTTTTAGTTTATTTTAATCTTTAAATATTTCCTTTGCAAAGAAGTTTGTGCAAGTAAGTTCATGACTTTGTTGAATATATTACTGTTCAATATATCATGTCAACAAACTCTATGATAGGCATTTATAGTAGTAGATACATGAAAATAACTTGAAAGGTGGATCATAGAACCATTATTTGTCATCGAACTGGGAGAAAGAAAGATTTGATTTGAGTATCACAGTGTTTCTCAAAGTTTTGTTGTTTTGTCTGCTTGTTTGTTTTTTGCATTACATTTCCCCTGAAGAAACTTTCAAAATATTTTTTTCCTAATCTCACATCCCATAAAATTTTAGCATCACAAAATACTGTGGATCTGCTTATGTAACACGGCCTTTGGAGTGCTAGAAACATTGCAATAGCTACAGTTTTTATACCCCAAAATCCAATTTTTGCCCACTTAGGAGTAATATTGTCTCTGTCTAGAATGCATGGTCTATAATATCTTCTCATCATGGTGACTTTACTATATCTTTTGTTCTATTTCATTTCCATTAAGAAACCTTTGTATACAAAGTTAGAAAGTGTTTTAAATTCTAAATTTCTGTATGCTAAATTTTGTTGTTGTATCATTCTCTTTATATTTTCACAACGATTCACTATGACAAGTATTTTTTAGTTATATTGTCTTATGTCACAAAGTTGTGGCCCTAGAATATAAAAAGAGTACAGATGAAATATATATAGTTAACTTCTTCCCTTACAAAGTAGTTTGCGGATCATTGCATCCATAATTTGTGAAGAAATCAGTTAGTTGACAGGGAGACAGATTATGTAAGCTTCACATGAATGGCGGTGGAGAAGGTATTCATTAAGTTCTGAAAAGTACAAAGAACAAGGGCAACAAAGTAACTTCGAGAATAGTTCTGTCATTGGCACTCGCTATAAACTCATTTTGCTGAAATGAATACAGTGCATTTGGGATAAGGTATATTCTCAATATAATCTTAAAATTGTAATCATATGATCAGTACATCTGGAAAATAACAGTCAAAATTAAACTGAACTTCGTCTGGATACTGCAATTCTTACATGGCTCTGTCAAATGTCAGGCTTCCCTCTCCCTCACCAATTTCAAAAATGTTTCACCGTGATTTCAAACAGTGAATCATCCCATCCTGTGCCAACCATCTGTTTTGTCTGCCCCCTCATCGACTCAAATTAGATGATGGAGGGCAGGGCAGGTTCTCAAGAGCAGCCATTAACACTAAAGGAAGGAAGGTTCTGGCAGCAGATTTTCCTTTGGAAATTGTGGACCATTAGAACTGGCAAGAAGAAACTTGCAGCACTGAAAAATAAAATAAAATTATGAATAAAAAAAGTGTGGAAAAAATATTAAGATAAAAAGTTCAGCTAATCAATACAAAAATACATTATAAAAGAAAGTTGAGAAATTCTCACCAAAAAAGGGGTGAAAACTGCGTCTGAAAAAAATAACAATATTGTGAATCTACATATGACAGAAAGTTACATGTCCTTACAAAAAATATTGCTATCTTCCATATTTAAATGTGTTCTGTTGACTAGGATTCCTATTTATGAAAAGAGGAGTAATAAAAATAATTTATTATCAATCCCTTCTGTAATACAAGCATGTTTGAAAAAAGGAGACAATCCCATTGATTTATTGTCATAGGATAATGGACATGGTTTGGGAAAATTCTTCTAGGTACCATGAAAGGACAAAATTTAGCAGACTGTGGTAGCACCAATTCATTTTCCTGGTAAAAAATCGACATCCATTTTGTCTGAAAAAATTAGTGTTCTTAAATCTGAACGAACAGTGTGAAGCAACCAAAAAAATATAGTGCTCTTTGCTTGATTTTGTTGTCGTTGTATGCAACGATTGTTAATTTAGTTTATTAAAGATTTCTCAAAAGTAGTAAAATTTAAATAACTTCAGCAATGTATTTTCCAAATCACATAAAATATCTATTTCAAAAGTAAAACATTTATAGCAAAAAATAACCTCACTATATAAACAGAACTTTATCATGAAAAATCAAAACTTAATAGAATTGTACATTCTTTAAGATGTTTTCATAGGTGATTTTTTTTTTAAAGATTTTATTTATTTATTTGACAGAGAGAGAGAGACAGCCAACGAGAGAGGGAACACAAGCAGGGGGAGTGGAGAGGAAGAAGCAGGCTCCTAGCAGAGGTGCCTGATGTGGGGCTCGATCCCAGAACGCCAGGATCAAGCCCTGAGCCGAAGGCAGATGCTTCACAACTGAGCCACCCAGGCGCCCCTCATAGGTGATTTGTAAGATCACTTTATATTTATTTAATATGTTACTACTTCGTTAATTTAAAAAAATCAGAACATACCAGAATTTTGACTTTATTGTTTCTTACTACCCTTAAAGAATCCTGGTAAAGACAATTGAAGGATCTATACTCAATCTATTGTCATGTTATGTAGTCTCCTTCTAAAAATGAACCCTGAATCTGACTACTTCTTAACCATTGCCATGATTATCTAGATCCTGTCCTGTCTTATTCCTCATAAGCTACTCTTTACATGGGATGCCAGAGTTATCTTTTAAAACTGTAACTTAGTTGATGGCTCTCCAAGGGTCATCACTCTCTAATGACTTCCCGCCAAACTTAAAAGAAAATCTAAAGCCTTTCCCATGTCCTATGAGATCTCCAAGATCTGTGTCTCTTTTCTACTCCTCCCCATTCTGCACTTCCTCTAACCACACTGGACGTTTTGCCTTCCCTACCTTAAGACCTTTGCTTTTCTTCTTCCTTCTGCTTAGAAATGTTTTCTCTCAGGCCTTTGCAGGACAAGCTCTATCACTTTTGTCAGACCCTGCCCAGATGTCCATTTCCCATAAAATAAATAAATAAATATAAATAAATAAATAAATAAATAAATAAATAAATAAATAAAGCAAGCTTTCCCTGCCTGTCAAAAATAAGCCAGTTCTTTTCCAATTAATTTCTCTCACAAAATTCATTAATACTGGAAATTATGTTACATGCTAATTTTGCTGGTTTAATTTTAGTTTCCCTTGACAAAATGCAAGTGCCTTAAAGATAGGGAAATTCACTGTCTTGTTTGTTTCTGTAGTCCCACATTTCTAACAGTAATTATTAAAAAAAAAAAAAAAGAACTTGTGGAATAAATGAATGAATAAATGAATGAATAAAAATATTTTGGCTATTAATCTAAATTCTCTACGTTCATGTTCTCCAGACACAAATCCTGAAAATGTTAACTTAAAACTACTCTCATCTACCATTTTGTCCTTCACTTTTTAACATTTTTAATAATTTTTGCTTATGTCCCCCAATTTTTTTCTCTTTGACTAGGCTTTTCTCTTGGGCTTGCTAAATTACATATTTATTTAGCAAATTTCATTTATTTAGTTCATAGCACTCTTTTGAAAGCCTTGGTAAGAGAGAAGAAGGGACAAATAATGTTGTAAAAAGAAAAAAAAAAAACCACTACCATCCTTAAGAAGCTTGTATTCTAGTAGAATGACATATTAGATAATTGTGAAAATGTAGACACTTCTTAAAACAAGTATATGATATTGGAGAAGTGAAGGTCATTTCCAAATGTGATAATCCAGGGCATTTTCATGAAAGAGTAGCATTTGATATAGACCTTAAAGAATTCTTTGGTTCAGGGGCGCCTGGGTGGCACAGCAGTTAAGCGTCTGCCTTCAGCTCAGGGCGTGATCCCGGCGTTCTGGGATCGAGCCCCACATCAGGCTCCTCTGCTAGGAGCCTGCTTCTTCCTCTCCCACTCCCCCTGCTTGTGTTCCCTCTCTCGCTGGCTGTCTCTATCTCTGTTGAATAAATAAATAAAATCTTAAAAAAAAAAAGAATTCTTTGGTTCAGGGTTAGGGGAAAGAAAACTGGGGTATTTCAAAAGGAAAGACTATGAACAAAGGCATCAGGATTCAGGATGTCATTAGTGGATGGTAAGCACTTTAACATGGATGGGGCGGGACACTTGGGTGGCTCAGTCAGTTAAGCGGTTGCCTTTGGTTCAGGTCCTGGGTCCTGGGATCCAGCCCTGCTCAGCGTGGAGCCTGCTTCTCCCTCTGCCTGCTGTTCCCCCTGCTTGTGCTCTCTCGCACTCTCTCTCTCTCTCTAACAAATAAATAAATAAAATCTTTTTTAAAAAAAGAAAAAAAATATGGATGGGACAAGAATTCATAAAAAGGATAAAGTTCGAGAGATAGTAAAGAGCTCTATTTTGAAAGATGCTTTAAACTGTGGTAAGGAACATGAATTCCTCGATGATGAAAGATTGAAGCAGGAAAACAATACAAGACACTACATTGGATTTTTATTCCTTAGAGCACTAAGCAAAACAGATTAGGAACAGATGAGGCTAGAATCAAGGAGAGCTTGCTGGAGACTTTTTTTTTTTTTTAATGTAATACAGTATAATGATAACCCAGGTGGTGATAGCAGGAGAGATACGTAAACCAAAGACGCTATGTTTATGCTTTCATGTGCTCTGGGAAGGCTGAACCCGGACTTTGCAATTTCTACAGCTCCTTCTTCAAAACTATCCGAACAGCTCACTGTTAAGGGGGCAGCCCTAAGCATCCATGTGATACAGAGGTCACCTCACTCCCTCCAACTAGGGCTGATTGGGCCAAGTAGGCATCAGATGCAAGCTGACTCTCTCCCAGTGCGGCAGTGATTGTGTGTGTGTTGGGGTTAACGTAGAGCATGAAATCAGCCATGATACCTGGCTCGCTACAATGTAACAGAGGCCGCTAAAGGGAAGGTTTCAGAGAATGGCTAGGCCTTTGGAATGCCGAGGCCTACGTGACCACTCTGCCCTTGGAATGCCACGGGGAGTTGCCTTCCGGAAGCTTTCCTAGCCCAAACAGTCGCCCTGTGATCTAAGAGAGGTAGGCATTGTCCCTTAGTCTATGTTTAATAGAACACACCGAAATTAACATCGTATCTTTCCCGTAAACAGATCCTCCCAATTTCAGTAAGACCCCTTGTCAGCATCATGTGCTTGAGAAACAGTGATAATCTTGAAGGACCAATAAAAGTGGGAGCAAAGAAGAGCAAAGGGTCTTCACCTCTGAGCGTTGATCCCCTTGCCTTCTCCTCTCTTGCACGGCGAAGTTTGGAGTAATCTTTCATCCATCAGTACAGGGATTGCTGGCTGTTCTTGGCCTGTGAGGTGTGACGTGGGACATTGGCTTGACATGAAGGATCTGTACAAATGTGGGTGATGGGCATTAATCGGACTAATGAGATTTTCTGTCAGGGAAATCTGAATCTAAGTTACATATGAAAAGAACATGAAAGGGTACAGTCAGAGGCCACACAAGATCAGGAACATTTAGGAAGCCAAAGCTACGAGTGAACGGACATAATGGGCAAGCAGAAGGTAGGGTAATAAGAAAAAAAAAAAAAAAAAGCAGATAATTGGTGGTGGTAAAAGCAGAAGTGGAGACACATTGGTGATTTAAATTAATGTCAGAGAATCCAAATGCTCAAGGGAAATGAACGAAGCCAATTCACATCCAAACCAACTTCTAGAAAACTGTAAAAACTGCTCTATAATGTTTATTCTTCTCATCAGACCCCTTCTGCATATTTTTTCAGGTTATCTTGAGAACTGGCTATATGAGTGAGATTCCTGTGTCTTTCCCCCCTCCCTCCCACCGTTCCTTTTATTCTTCCTTCCTTTCCTTCCTTCAATTCCTTTTTTTCTTTTGTTCTCCTCTTTATTTCTTGTAACTCTTTAAAATAAATTTTTATTGTGTGGTAATATAAACAAAAGAACCTAAAGCAACACATTTAAGCTTAATCTATTTAATATATATATATATATATATACACACACACACACATACACACAAACACACACACATATGTGTATATACATACATATACATATATGCATATATATACGCACATACACATTCATAAATCATAAAAATAACAAATACACAACACTAACACACTATAAATATTGATTGACTATAATTGCGTTATTAAGTTTTTCTGTGTACGAGTTTGTACCTTGCAGGTTTACAAAGTGATATTCCCTCAATAAATATTTGTAAAACATTTGTTTAGTGATCCTAATGAGCCCTGGAAAACTTGGAAAATATCTTCTCAAGGTGACAGAATGGATGGTATTTCTGCTATTGTTCCAGTTATCCAAGCTAGGTAATAAGGAAGCTATGTAATGAGGAACAATTCTCATTTATTATCCATATTTCTTGCATTATTAGAGGTTAGCCCTGCTCAGCGAGGCAGCTCTTGCTGAGGGTTTACACACTTTCAGTCAGTGGTGGCTGGGCCGAAGTCATCTCAGAGGTTTGTATGCTCAATTGGCACCTGGACTCTAAGATTTTGAAATGGAATAGATGGGACCCTGAAGGCACCTCTATTTCTAGGCAGCCTCTCCAGCATGGAAGCTTCAGCAGAGCCAGACTTTTTACGTGGTGTCCCGGGATTCCAAAGTCATGTATCCCAAGACGGCAAGTCAGATAGAAAGGAAATGTATTGCCTCTTATCTTCTAACCTCAGAATTCATGTAGCAAGGCACAATGCAAGCCCATATTCAAAAGAAAGGAGCTTGTAGACTGCCTTGGAGAGGAGAACTATCAAAGCACTTATAGGCATTTTAAAGGTAATCACATTTTCAATATCAAATAATAGGCATCAAACTTGGCAAGGGCAACCAACCAGCTCAGGGTGCCTGGACCTCAGTATTTTTCTGAGATCAAACCCTTTCAGTACCAAAGCTGGTAAAGTCCCAGGGGAAGTCAGAAGAGTTCATCCTCCACAATTATTTTACAACACAGAAAATAGGAAAGTGGGGTCAGAACTATTAAATAAAATCTTCACTATGCAAAGTCCAAGTAAGATCTACCAAAGTACGTCTCGTGGAAAACTACAAAGAATACAAGCTTTATGCAAGAGTGATTCCTGGTCAAATCATATTGACCATCTTTAATAACATGTCCCTCACTTAGACAGAAACTTAGATATCCCAGCATCACACAAATATCTTTAGTCACCAAATATTTCTTTTTCACATAAAATTTGTTAAATGGATCACGATTGAAAAATGATGAACTAAATACATGCAGACCATGCCATAAATATGTCTATTTTGCATAGATACAAAGACATTAATATGGAGACACCTCTAAGGATCAGAAAATGTTGACTTAAGGAGTACAGTAATCTGTTCATTGCAAATGCATGCATTGTGTGTGTCCTGTCTAACTTATTCTTAGGTGTATGAAAATTACATTAGTCCAGGTAAAGACTGAAGTACATAGTTAAGTCATGGATTTCCAGAAAGACAGCCAATTTTGTTTTAAATAAAATAAAGTAACAGACACCCAAGCTGAAATTATCTGGCTAAATGTCTGTGTGGGGAAATTCACACATCCTCCTCACTTTCTGCTTCACTCTAATCGGAACCATTAGTCTTCTCATTCTTTTGAATATCAAATTCACCTGCAGTGGAAAAACACAGGAACATTCAAGTTTGTATTGTAAAAACACAAAATATGGTTTGAAAATCTTACTACAGTTATCTTCAAAGTCATTTTTTTCCTGGAATAAACACAAACAAAGTCAGGTTTAATAATTTTCTAGACACATATTTTTTTTGAAGTTAATAAAATTCGCAAACCATGTTAAATCAAAATCTGATACTACATTATGAGGGGAAGTAGCTAAACAAGTCTTGCGATTTTTCCTTTCTTTTTCAATGTACGGGGTAGGGGGAGGGGAGCAGCGGCCTTAAGGTCCTTAAACAAACCAAAGCATAGAAGGCACTAGCCAATCTGAAATTGGACTGCCAGGGGCACCTGGGTGGCTCAGTCGTTAAGCGTCTGCCTTCGGCTCAGGGCGTGATCCCAGCATTCTGGGAACGAGCCCCACATCAGGCTGCTCCGCTGGGAGCCTGCTTCTTCCTCTCCCACTCCCCCTGCTTGTGTTCCCTCTCTCGCTGGCTGTCTCTATCTCTGTCAAATAAATAAATAAAGTCTTAAAAAAAAAAAAGAATTAAAAAAAAATGAAATTGGACTGCCATACATTATCTTAAAAAGCATCCAAGGGTGGAGAGTTAGACACCTGATTCTTGGGTCTACAACTACTGTGCTATTTGATAAAAGGAAACATAAATCTCTCAGAACAACAGATTTCTTACCTATAAGATAAAGGATCATTCCTTTCAAGCCAACTCTTGAAGTTGCTGTATGGATAAAGTGAGATGGTACGTGAAAGAATATTTGAAAACTAAAGTCTGATTTATGTTGGTGCAGTGATCAGAGATCTATTTGTTTTAAGAGAGTGTATTACTACTCCTTTTAATAATAACTGCTATCTGGTATAAAGTCCTTTCTCATTGTGAGGCATTCCTTTATTTAATACCAACAGCAATTCTTTGAGAGGGATATTATATTCATTTTTACAGATGAGGAAACTGAGGATCAGAGGAGAAACTCATTTCCCAAGATTAGGCATCTAAGTTAGGAAGAAGCAAATGTCCCTGTTCTCTTTCCAGTAGTTACATAGTGCCCCAGGCATCATGGTGATCTGATTTGGCCCTTGATCTTAAAAAGCTCTGGAAGATCTAGTGTAACAGTATATAAAGATATTAAAAATATCCTTATGCATTTCTGGCAGCTATTTATATTAGATGATATGATATTTATTAAGAAAGGCTTTAAGATCTATTCGTCAGGCCTCATGTTGAACACTTTTCAAACACGATTGCATTTATTTCACACAGCAATTCAGCCAAGGAAATGCTCTCATTTAACGCATGAGGAGACTGAGATTCAGATTGGTTAAAAAATTACCTCAAGGGGTGATAGCAACTTCGTGACAGAACTAGAGATTAAATTTAAGACTGTCCACCTTACAAACCCATGTTCTTGATGGCGAGAAACACTACCTCCTACTTTCTACACAACGTCTGAAGTACGTATTTCAAATGAGTTATTGAAATTCTAGATAAAAGTGCTTTAAGTGCACTGAGCTAAAAAAAAGAAATCATGGAATGAACAAATACTGTGAGTATAAAACCTTGGAAAGCTATACATTCCTGTAATGCTTTCTTAGAAATTCATAACAGGCTCATCATATGCTGTCAATCAATAAAGGCCTGATAAAATCAATAGAGATTTAAAAAAAAAAAAAAAAAGAGTCCATCCCCATCCAAAAGAGCTAATCCAAATTTCTGTACCTAAACTTCATGCTAGGATCCATTTTGTCTTAACTTCACTTTTCCTCCTTCCCATTGCTCTTTTGGGATAGCTTGTCAGACTGATACATTTTGCATAAAAATATGAATGAAATGAACTGAAAAGATATTGGTTAATCCATTTGCACACTTTTTTGGGGGGAAAGTATAGGTTTGGTTAGTATTAAGGTGAGTCAAACTGGGAAAGATGATTCCCAAAAGAAAAAAATAAGAAGAAAGGAAAGAATGAGAAAAAAAAATTGCCCATGAGAAACTCAATTCTGATGCCTTCAGTGATGCCCATTGTAATCATAATGTGACACCACTAGCCGGTGTGCCTACTATCCCACTGGATTCCAGAAGGAAACTCTACAACTTGCTTTGTATAACCAGAGTAGAGCCTTCAAAAATATAACCCATGAAAATAAGAAAGAAAGATCCAACTAAAGGAAATGTTGTAGCGGGAGGCAGCATGGAGTTGAAGGTGCCCTTTTCCTAATTCATGATTTAATTTAATTTAATTTTATTTTATTTTATTTTATTATTTTATTTTATTATTTCTAGTATAGCTAACATGCAATGTTATATTAGTTTCAAGTTTACGATATAATGATTCAACACTTCCATACATCACCCAGTGCTCATCACAAGTGCCCTCCTTAATCCTCACCACCTAGTTCACCCATCTCCCCCACCTCCCCCTTGGTAACCATCAGTGTGCTCTCTGTAGTTAAGAGTCTGTTTCTTGGCTTCTCTCTCTCTCTTTCTCTTTATCTTCCTTTATTTGTTTGTTTTTTTCTTAAACCCCACATGTGAGTGAAATCATACGGTATTTGTCTTTCTCAGACAGACTAGTTCATGCATTTTTGTTTCATTTTTTTCTTCTACTCTAGAAATGGTAAGAAAGAAAGAATACTACTGTCCGTTGAAAGCCTACAATATTCTAGGGAATTTTCTTTCTCAGTTAAATTCCTGTAACAACTCTGTGAGTTGGGCATTATTATTTAATTGTACCAATTTTACTGAAGAAAATTTAAAGTTCAGAAAAATTAGGAAAACTTCCCAAGGTCCCACACAGCTCATAATATTAATTCTGAGACTTAAAATTTTAGCCAGCATTGATTTTTCTACTAAACATTTCAAAATGGGGTCAAACATTGTAAATTAAATTAACAACTGCTCTTAGAATGCTCTCACCGCATATATACATGCAAATAAGAAGTGTGTCTCTGTGTGTATTTGTTGTGTGTGTGTGTGTGTGTGTGTGTGTGTGTGTGTGTGTGTGTTTCCCATTATTTTTGTATATATTAAGTACCAGAAGTATCCTGTGCTTTTCTTCCATGGCATTATGGCTTATCAGAAGTGTGGGAGAATGTGCTGCACTTCATGGCCAAGCTTTTGGGAGATTTGTGGATATGAAAATGGACCTAAGTGAGGGTAACAAGCTCTCTGCTAATTTCTCATAGTTATTAGAGTTTCCTATAATTTGAACATGGATATCAATAAAATCATTCAAAAGATCAAATTTATATTGCAAACCCAGTTACAGAGATACATCTGTATCTGTTCCTTGGTCAAAAGAAATTTAATAAAATTATAAATTTCCTGAAGTAATTGTCATATAGTACTAAAATAGAACACATTCGGGGGCGCCTGGGTAACGCAGTCGTTAAAGCGTCTGCCTTCAGCTCAGGGCGTGATCCTGGCATTCCAGGATCGAGTCCCACGTCAGTCTCCTCCGCTGGGAGCCTGCTTCTTCCTCTCCCACTCCCCCTGCTGTGTTCCCTCTCTCGCTGGCTGTCTCTCTATCACATAAATAAATAAAATCTTAAAAAAATAAAATAAAATAAAATAGAACACATTCTACATCATTTCCAAATGAGGCACACAGTTCCAGTTGATAACAGAGTCCAGGGTTTCTCTGTATATCAATTCTTGAAACTTCCTTGATACTAATCGCCACTGCCATCACCAAATGGAATCAGTAAGTGTAAAAAGCATGATTTCTGATACAATCAAAACACAACTTTTGTTCGTTTATTTTGATCTACCATATGTCATCTGCTAATCGTGAAAGTTTGACTTCTTTCTTGCCAGTTAGGATGCCTTTTATTTCTCTGTGTTGTCTGATTGTTGTGGCTAGGACTTCCAGTACTATGCGGAATAATAGTGGTGAGAGTGGACATCCCTGCTATGTTCCTGACCATAGAGGAAAAGCTCTCAGTGTTCCCTCTAAATCCACTTTGCTGAGGGTTTTTATCATGAATGGATGTTGTACTTTGTCAAATGCTTTTTCTGCACCTACTGAAATGCTCATATGGTTCTGATCCTTTCTTTTATCAATGTGGTGTATCACATTGATTGATTTGTGAATATTAAACCCGCCCTTGCAGTCCAATAATAAATTCCACTTGATCTAAAACAGGTCCATTTTCTTGTTTTGGTTTGTTTTGTTTTTTCCTCCATGACTGCCATTAATAACATTCTTAAGTTCTCCTGAAATGAAACTATCATTAAACTTGACTTAGTAGAGCGTGGAGATGGGGGATATTGGCTTTTTCTCTCCCTTCCTGTTTACTTCCTTTCTGACTTCTAGCTGTTATTTTAGATACTTGGGGTCTAAGCAGGTACCAGCAGCAGAGATAAAGGGATAAACCAGGAAAAATTCTTATTTGGTTGATGATGGATACTGTTGTAAATTAGTTTCATGGAGGATCTGAGAGTGGATCCCTTTTCTTAATGGGCATATTCATGGCTTCTTCAGAGATTGTCCTACTTCCCAGGTGGCATCTCTGTTCATCACTCCCATGATGCTTATTTCTCACAGACTTTTGCTCTTGGAGTCCCATGACATTCTTTGGCAGAGCTTAAAATAATTCCAGCCAAGCAATCTCTCTGCATGGCACACCAGAAATACAAAAACATCTCTTGCCCCAGTAAACTCTGGAATCCAAGCAAATCCCAAAGTACTCATGTCTCTTCTGTTGTACAAGGTTGCTTTTGCTATTTTAGGTATAAGCCAATACTCTGTGTCATCCTAAACTGAAGGGAACATGCCATGGTTTCTGGGGAGGGGGTCCTACAAAGCTCCTCTCCTTATGTTTGAGATAAGTTAAGACTCAACTACCCCTTTGGGGATGAGTATAGAAACTCACAGAGTGGCAAAGGATCTCTGAAGAAATGGTTTCTCATTTACATGCTCTTGTATGTTCTGCTCCAACAGAAACATCCAATAATTTTGAACTCTGATTCTGTTTTTCTTTTTTTTTTCTTTACAAATTTTTCCTGCGGTAATTTACTCTCCTTCAGGTTTGTATTAATATTAGTACGTATATTGTGGGTACCATCCTTGAACCTAAGATTGCAGTCATTCAATTTTTACAATTTGCTACACAATAAAATATTTCTAAGTGATCAATACAACTTTTAATAGGTGTGTGAAAATTTAGTTCACTTGAATCTTTCAAATAAATTCAAGGCAGCTTGTCTCTCATAGACTTAATAGGTAAATAAGTTAAACCTTATAACTGTAAGACACCAAAATCATCCCAAGACAAATTTATTTCCTGAAATATTATAACTGCTCATCTCTAAATCTATTTTTATCCACCATTCTGTAAACTCTTTGTGGATAAGGACTATATATATTTTTTAATTGCTGTGTCACATGGTTTAGCACTGTACCTATCACATAGTAAGTGTAACAAATAATTGTTGAACAAATGAAAAAACTCACCAGTTGAGAAATAAGAAAATTCATTTCTTGGTTATGAGCCAAGTTAAAATATTCTGACATTGCATAGCAGTATGATAGCATATGGTGGTCAGGAGTAGAGTAAGTGCCCTAAACCCAAATCTGCCATTTACTGGAGCAGAGGACTAATATTAAAAAAATTCTATTGTCTTTTTTATTCTCCATAAATTATCCTTACACTATAGTTCATCCACTGCCAAACATCTCCACACAACTTGACCTTCTTACTTCATAGATAAGAAGACAAGAATACAGGGAAATCTGTCAGATCCTTATTTTAAATTCTGTTGCAGACATCTGTTAATTTGTAACACAGGGAATAAGACCAATACAAAATCACTTTAGCTTGCAAGAGCTAAGATAAAGAAGGGGGGAGAGATTTATTTAGAATTATGAAATTTTAGTTTTGCATTAAAAATTGGGAAATCAAGTTTAAACTACAAACTATGGAGGACAAAGAGAATACAGGAAGATATAAGAAAATATTTCTGGTGGTTGTAGAAGATTAAAAACCTGACCAGACAGCAGAGGGTATGCTACTGGAGAGGGTATGAATAGGAATAAACAGAGACTGAGTATCTGAAAAGATGTGTGACTCTCACACTCTGGGCCAAATCCCAGAGATAATCCCAGGAAGCCCAGGTGGTCTGGAGGATACTAGAGAAGTAGAAGAGTTTGAACTGGCTTCCCAGGTTAAATTCTAGGAAGCTTGACGTCCCACAGAGGTGCAACGATGGGGAAGACCCCTAAGGTCAGCCAGGTAAGATCCCACGTACAAAAATGGGATGTGATGAAAGCACAGTCTCTGAGTCCCTGGAGAGTCAGGGAGGAGATCCAGAGTGGCATAGGATTCCTACAGTAGCAGTCACAGTTCAGTCACAGAGGGACTCTGAGGGACCTGCGGGGGTAGTGCTGACCACTGCTGGGTACAGAGGAATCTCTGTTTACTCGTCAACTGCAGTGGGGACAGAAGCTTATGCTAAAAGACTCCCAGACAGCCAGCGCACCAGTGGGACCTAACAAGGTACCTTTTCAGAACGCCAGAGTGCTACCTCAGTCCTCCTGGAACTTCGATCGCTCTGGGTAGAAAGGAAGAAACAACAGATGGGAAACAAGGGGACTCCTCAACTGAGTGGGCATTATTCAGTTTTAAACTGGAAATGACTCAGTTCCAAGATGTAGTTTGTTGTTACTACTAGTTCCAGAGAATTAAGCTAACTGCCATATAAAAAATATATATAAATAAATGCAGGTGATTTACACCCGAATTTTGTAGACTGCTAAAAATATGAAATAATCATGCCCATTGCATTGGCTATGGCAATGTCTGCAAACTCCTGTAATTAGATGAGGATATAATTAGGTGATCATACGTGCCTGTGTGATTGTTTATAACTTTGCCCTTCCACTCTCCAAAGTGACCCATTTATGGGCATCTTCTAACAATAATAAAGTAGCTCATGGAATTGTCTTTATCTATGACAATGCAGGTAAGCTCTTAGCACAATGCCTGATGACTCTTAAGAACTCAATATATTATTATTTTTGTTTTAAGCAGCATCTCAAGCTAAATAAAAGGGTTTTTAAAATGTGTAGAATTTCCTCAACTTCGCAAAATCTTGAATCCTTCGGTGAAATTTGAACAGTACTCTTTCCCTCCTAGAAATGGTTCTAAACAAACTAGTCATCGTCCGTTTCTGCATTAATATAAGAAAATGTAGAATAACTAATATAAGACTGTAAAAATCCCAACTTTAGTTAATTGAGAACATTTTTCTATAGATGAGTAATGATAGAAGCAATAAATTTACTCTTTACTTACTCATCAATAGGATGACATGCAATAATTAATGGATACTTTAAGCTCAAAATATATTTGAATGGATTTGAGATGTCATGTTAAGGATGCATCTTGGTTACATAGTAAGGAGTAAGGGGAAAACATCTCTATGCCATCTAGACAAGCTTCCGCATCTAGCTCTCCTTCCTAGCAGTGGGCCCTGATGGATGGCAATGGCTGTAGAACAAAGGCTCTTTCAATGAAACTAAGCCCTTATGAACCAGGAAACTATAAAAAGGAGCTAATACTAACTGCCTAATAGCCTATATCATTTTAAGAAACATAGATTTTTCTCCTCTCATCTGGTGGAATGGTGTAGGGATATTAAGCAGATAGGTATCTAACTATCGATGAATACCTGTGCCAGAGCACCAGCCACATGTAAAACCCAGGCTCAGTGTCCATCTCCATCCACTGCACAGAACAGAAAGGACTCTGTTGCATAGTCAGCATTGGCCTATATGTGAGGATTTCATCCTTGAAGTTCTCTTCTTTATTCTAGCCCTTGGCAATCTCATCCAGTCCCTGCTCCAATTATCACCTCTGTGGGAATGACTCCTGCTGCTACCCAATCATTGTTCCTTTGTATTTACTTAAAATCTTGAGTTGTTTTGAAGATGACCCCCTCCAGTCATGTCACTGTCTCCATCTTTTTGTCCTTGTCATCTACAGGCCTTCTGGTTCTCTTTAAGGACATTATTAGTCAGGTCACAGTTTCTATCTCTAGCCTGACTCCATACAACTCCATCTCTATACGATAATCTTATGTGTTTTCATCGCCCAGGGTCACACCCTTTAACAACATTCACCTCTCAGTTAATCCAATCTTTAAAACAAGCCCACCATTTGAAATAATTCCAAATCCTACTCTCAAATTACCACCTTTGAGATTATTGAAAGCAGTGTCTATGTCTAAACCTTCTCTGTAGCCTTCAAAAGATTTACGGGACCTTAAGTTTAGAATGAGACGCCTCCTTCATCCTTAAACAGCACATTTTTTCTTTATTTTTACTTTCTTATGTATGACCTTTAATGCCCCCCCCTTTTTTTAAATCTCTTGCCCCTGGTATCTTTCAAACTGATTTGTCAAATGTTCTACTATTCGCTTCTCGTTCAAACCTTTGGTTCTATTTCAGTTAAGTCTTACTTGTAGGACATTTGCCAATTCTGTAGCCTTCCATGTAGTTGTTTCTATATTATGGAAATTGTAGAGAGATTCATCATTGCCACACACAGCTGTATCAAAAAGGAATATGACACCTGGTAAAGGACCACTCTGCCCAGCACTGCACTGTGCACATTTATTATGCCATTTAGTCTTCGTGAAACCTTCCTAGATCGATATTACCCCCATTTTAAAGAAGTGGAAACTGAGAAGTTAAGTATTTTTCCCATACATCAAGAATTAGTAAGTACTAAAATTCAAATTTGAGCTATGCTGCCTAAGCAATTCTTCCCCAAAAGACGAAATGATGATCTGGTGCCCCTCTGTGGAAACACAGCCTAGATGTAAGCCCGCCCGGTTATAATCAGTCCCTTCCATCCATCTCAGGACATGTTTTTAGGGAAGTATAAATATACCTATTTCACATGTTAGGACACTGAGGCACAGAGAGGTTTAGTATCCCGACCAACTCATGCAGGCATATATAAGCTTCAGTGTGTGTTTTGTACTCATTTATTCAAGTTAAGCCACCTAAATGAAACATGTCAAATTGCATAAATGAGTAAACATGGCATGCAATGGTGTAATTTTTGAATTACACCAAATTTTTTAATTTTCCAAATATAATCTCACAGGTACACCAAACAGGCTTCTACAGACAATTGCCTATTGAGAGTGATTTATTCATTGAAATTTCCCAATAGACTAATACCATGTGAGCAAAAACTCCAGCTTCACGCTGCCTCAGATTCATTTTAATAATATTTATTTAAGATATTCAGTGTTTTCTTTTCTCTTTAGAGAGATCTGGCTTCAAATTATAACAGATCCAGCGGTCCTCCCGCTAGGCAGAGCTGGGAAGTCTGTCTGATATTCTGTAAGGCACTGTGCACCGGGCACGTGATTTTAAGTGACCAGATCATCATCCAGCAGGCCCACCAGAGAAAACATCATAATCATCATAATAGAGGATAATCTTCAAAATTCTGCCTCAGGATAAATACCTTTGTTTCACAATTACGAGTCAATTTTCAAAAATTAATTTACCTGAATAAGGTACAAAAATCTAGCTTATATCTGTGGTGTACAATTTAAGAAAGTTGAAAACACACAGGGATAATGCATGCATTAAATAGGACAGAGAATGAGGAGGCTCAGAAAAGCTAATGGTACTAAAGATAGCATTTGTTCCCTTGACAGCTTTTCTGAAAATATGCCCAATACCCAGATACTGAAAATAACCTTAGTTAGTCACCTTTCCTCTATGAAATTGACTTAGATTGACACCCACTTGTTAAGGCCTAACAGACACTAGACAGAAAAATGCGTAAATTATCTTTTCAGTCTTTATTATTAGCTTTCACTCTACCAGGTTTATAAGGGTGTGTGTGTGTGTGTGTGTGTGTGTGTGCGTGTGTGTGTGAGATGGGGTGAGTTTACATAGCTATAGGAATCTGCTTTGGAGAATTTACTCTGATGATAGAGAGGTAATCGAATGAAGGGCAGGCTTCAGAAGAGATGTAAAATCATTGATAAAAGTGGAAAGATCCAATGCAAATTTTTGTGTCCTGATGATTAAAAGAAATCATGAATGCATTTCGAGTGTCTTGCTGATAGTAACAATGGATGAGTGAGAAAGTAAGAAAAACAATGTGGGTGCCTAGTAAAATAAGAATTCAGTTTTTATTCCAGAAAACTTTTAAAACTGAGCATAATCATCACTTTGTTTAAACAGAGGGAAAGGCTTGAGTATGTTTTAAAATACCAAACACTTGAGGGAAATGGAAAATACCATATCAAACAGGGGGACACAGGTAATTGTTTCCCTGGTGAGCTGTAGCCCTTGAAAGCTCGTTTAGGTTATCACTAAGGTGAAACCGAGGTTTTAGAGAATTGTAAATATCTATGTATATATAACACACATCCAATCAGAAAAAAGACCCAGGCCATGTGTGTGAGATGAATTATACCGATGTCTGTTATAAATCCCTAACATAGCTCATGAGATCAATTAAGATGTTCAAGCAGCTACAAAAAGGATGATTGAGGCAAATGGTAACATCAGGATGACCATATGGTAAGGGGAAACTAGAACTGTTTGGACGTAAAATGAGAGCCATCGGAATTCCAGTTACAATCATACACTACGCAGCGAGGAGATAGCAGAATGAGGCAGCCAAGAAAAATACTAGATGAAGAACAGTTTGGGCAGTGATAAAGACAAACAAGCTTGTGTTTCCAAGTCAATAAACAGGTGGTAGGAATAGAGGGTGACATCATCTGTGTCTGCTCTTTTTCCCTTCCCTCGACCAGCAGCCTCCCGGTTTGCTACAGGGTCAGGTATCTGTCAGAGAAGCAGCTCTTGGATTTTATAAATGGGGAAAGATGTTTTTTGGGGAGTGTGTGGCCAAGGGGAAAACTATTTCTTATATGAGACCATCAAAGTTTGTGTTCCCCCTGCTTTGCTCCGGAATAAGCCTGTTAATTGTATTGCTCTATACGTGATCTAGGACGATTTCTCTCAAGGCGGCCCAGCGGGCTGTTTAACGCCAAGCCATCATCACCACAGGACACGACGGCCTTTGGAAAACTTAGCACACCTAGAAATGCATTATCAGGTGACAACAGCCCTGTCAGTTCATGTCACCCCAGTAGTAATGTCTAAAAGGCTTTCATTTTTCAGGTTTTCTTGAAACTGCTAACCGATAATAGGCTAACTTTTCTCAGCAGTCCTAAATCTATATTTACTAATGATTCCATCATGTGTTGAAAGGAAATTCTTCATCAATTAATGATATTGAAACATAAGAGCTTAACCCAGTCCTCTAGATGGAATATATCTTTTGGAAAATCCACTAATCTTTTTATTCACAAATAATGAAGCAACTCTGAATATATTTGAGCTGTCTGAAATGAAATGGAAATCTCAGACTGCAGAACACTTCATGATCAACTAAGAAAAAAAAAAAGAAATCTTCAAAAGATGCAGAGGCGGGAAACCATCGTGTTTAAAAATATGAGTTTTAGAGCAAGATCTGGAACTTACTCTAGATGAGACATTAGACAAATAACCACTCTGTACCTGGATTTGCACATCTTTAAAATAGATGTAATAATTGAATCTATCTTATAGGTGGGTTGTAAGGATTGAATAATATTAAACACATAATGTGCTTAATACAATAATTGGTATACATGAAAGATTCACTAAAGATTAGTTATTATTGACATTATTATGGAAATGACGTAAGTGGGAAGAAAAAGGAGAGTCTTATTTATGTCAAGTGGGAAAAAAAAAAAAAAGGAAGTGGTTCTCAAGTATTAGTGTGCGTAAGGATCACCCAAGGAGATTGTCAAGAATACTGATTTCTGGCCCTTAACTCCGGAGACTTTGTTTTTTTTATATAACACCGTCTGGCAGTTCTGATACAGATGGTCCACCAAGTAGAGTTTGAGAAATGCTGAAGACGTGCCCTGTCTGATTACTAACAAATCTAAATAACTGTAATCACAAATGCCTAGATTGGGAATACCTCGGTCTACCTGGTGGCACACACACTTTTTCTGAAGCTGGTAAGTATAAGCAGCAGCCTAAAGTGATGTCTGAGGTTGTAATTTTCTCCACAGAAAATCTCTGTGCAGTAGAAATAGCCTTATATCTTTTCTTAAAACTGTTTTCTACAGTAGGGCTTTTCAGTTATTTTGCATCATCTACCAAACGCCTCCCCCAGACACTGTCCTGGTCTCTGTAGTTACCATGATGAAGGCATATTATCCGTGTCCATAAGGAGCTTATAGGATAGTGAGGGAATTAATAAGTAAATGGGAAACATTTAAATATAGGATTATAAGAACTATAACAATGTAAGTAAAGGATCTTGTGAAAAGAAATAGAGACACATGTAATCAAGGATCTGTATGGAGGGACACCTGGGTTGCTCAGTCTGTTAGGGGTCTGCCTTCAGCCCAGGTCATGATCCCAGGGTCCTGGGATCGAGTCCCATATTGGGCTCCTTGATCAGCGGGGAGCCTGCTTCTCCTTCTGCCTGCTACTCCTCCTGCTTGTGCTTTCTCTCTGACAAAAAATAAATACAATTTAAAAAAAAAAAAAGATCTGTATGGAGATGAGAAAGCTTATAAAAAGTAAAGAAAATTGAGACCAGAAAATATGGGACATGTCAAACAGTTTGTAGAAGTCCACATTTCAATTCAACAAGCATTTGTTCAGTTCCTTGTTTTTTTCTCCAAATATTGTGCTAAGCAATAAGGGAAGTTAAGGAGGCTATGACTCAGTCCCTGTTCTAACTGTGCTTATATTTTAGTAAAAGATTTAAGTGTGTCACATATAATTAAAAAAGACTATAACAAGTGTTATAGTAAAGGAATGTTTCTAAATCCCAGCACTATTGACATTTGATTGTGAGAAGCCAATCCATGTTTAGCAGCATCACTGGTCGCCAGACATCTTCTCTCCACTTCTCCCTGAATCATGATAATTGAAAATGTCTCCAGACATTAACAAATTTCCTGTGGGGAGCAAAATCATCCCTGGTTGGGAATTAGTGGATTACAGATACAAAGTTAAACATGAAATTAGAAAGGACAACATAAACTTCAGTCAAGGTGTATCAGGAACAAGAGGAAGTGGAGCTGGGCATTTGAAAGGCATACGGTGTGAAAGAAGATACTTCAAACAGGAAAGCCAACCACTAGGAATTGGCTGCATGAGAGAGATGCAGAGGTAGAGATGAAACAGTTAGGATCATGGGAATTCTTATATGCCAAGGCAAGAATGTTAGATATCATTTTGAGGACTTGAAGAACCCTTGAATGTTTTGGAGCAAGAGTCCTATCCTCTGGTCTTTGAAAGGTCATTCTGATGGTGGGGTGAGGCATGCATTAGGAGAAACAGTGACAGAAGCTAGAAAAGCCAGTGTGGAGGTTATTGCAGTGATACAGCTAAATTAGGATATTCATAACAGAAATGGACCAGAGATGGATCGAAGAAACACTAGGGCAGACTCAGCAACTCCAATGAGAAGGGAGCAGGAAGGATATGTTTCTGGTCTGAAAGACTTGGTAAAAGGTGATGTGATTGTTGGGTTTGCAAACTTCTTGGGAGCATCCCTGATGTAATCCAAAGCCAGCCCCTTCCCTCCCACGACAGAACACATAGGGCAGGAAGAGACTGAAGAAAGAAGCAGGCCACTCCAGGTCGGTGGGTGGTGGTTTCAACAGGTGAAGGAAACCTACATATGAGGCAGCAAGATGAATGGATCACATTTGCCAGCCAAATCTTGAAAGTTTATATAAAGGCCTTAACTACCTTCAGTTACATAGGCCATGTAGGTGTCCTCAACACCATATCACTATCCCAAACTATGTCCTTGCAGCAGCCTTCAGGAACAGGAAAGGAAAGTGGAACACACGTTCCAAAGACAGGGGAGGGAGTAAGGAGCCTCCAGTCATCTGGTCAAGCACAATGTCAATTGGCAGCCATTCCCAATAGTAATACATAAAGCACAAGATACCCAAGGGAGTTGTGTAGTCACCCTCATTTGGATAGAGTCAAAAGTTTTAGCATAAGGGATGTTTACCCCAGTGCAAAACCTTCTTCAAATTGGACTATAGGGGTTTCAGTCTGAAAGTTAGCTCACTGCTCACTCAATTTCAAGCAAAGCAAAGCCTGAGAATATACTCCATCCCAGGCATACTTCCCACACATGAAAGATGATTAGTACAGAATTTATCTATTTTCAAAATAGCACAGGAAACTCACATGAGCTACCCAGTCCTTTAATCTTAAATACAATTGCACAGCCAAGAATTTCCAGGTATATGGAAATATCCAGCAAAATAAAGAAGAGTACAAAGATAGATAAGCAGAAAAACTGAACTTTGAGGAAAAGTTAATTCTGGAAATAGGAAAAAAGACAAGAAGTTTTTTAAAAAAAGAAAACTTCCATGATTATATTAAGAGTTTTTAAGAGTTTTGCCTAATATCCATAAGCAAAAAAGCACCATACAAGGAATAATCATTGAACACAAGGAGCTCTTTCCAAGAGCTAAAGGACACATGTCTGGTTTGGAAGGTTTACAACATGCCTACCAAAAGAAAAGAGCCATACATAGACTTATATTCTAATTGAAAAGAGAAACCTGTAACTTAAAAAAAAAATAAAAATCAGAAACACCAACTTTCATTATCCCAACTTTAGATTCTAAGAGATTGTGAAGCAAATTCTCTAAAATTTTAAAGGAAAATAAAATTAAACATAGTATTTGATACCCAGCAAGACTACCATATTTTTGTAAGATAGCTATCAGGACATGTAAAGGCTTTCCTTCTAAGTAATTTTAAAAGTTTGTTGAAGCAGTATTTTGTCAAAAAGGGGGAATATATGAAGACATAGCAAGATATGTGATCTAAGAAACAGTGGATTCCTACTATGTCAAGTGTGTAGGCCTAGAGAAAAAAAATAGTCTAGATTGAAAGAATTAGTATGAAAATATTCCAGATTCATAATAACAAGTACATAAAATATAGAAAAATTGAGAAGCTAGAAATTCAAAAAAAAGATAAAATTTAAAGACAAATGTTGCAATAAAAGCTATTATTATTATCCCACTGGGAAAAATGGAAATTAAAAATGGAAAATATAAATTATAAATGGAAAAAATCTATTAAATAAAATTGGGGGGGAGAGGCAAGATGGAGGAGTAGGGTATCCTATTTCAACCGGTCCTGGAATTTAGCTGGATATCTACCAAACTATTCTGAACACCCATGAAATCAGGCTGAGAAGTATGAATATATATATGGATCTCTATAAGCAGAAAAGCTCCTGCAGTGGCGAGGTACAAAGGGCAGAGTCATGATTCTGCAGGCAAATATCAGACGATAAACAGAAGGGGGAGGAAGCCGCCATAAGCTGGCACCGGGAAGGTGATATAACACCGAGCGTAAAAGCTTCCCAGGCTGGGGATCAGGCACAGACTCACAGACTGGTGAAATGGCTTTAGAGCAGCCCTCAGACATGATCCAGGAGCTGCAGGTGGGCACACACAAACTGGGGCAGCTTGCTGTTTTAGAAGAACAAAGGGCGGAGACATGCCCCAGCCCTGGGATCAACCTCTAGGAGAGTGGCTGTGGGCACGCATCACCCTGGGAGTCTGTGGTTTTTAGCAGTGGAGACAGAAATCGAGATGGTGTGTCCTGGAGAGCTCAGTGAAGAGCAGACTACAATTTCTCAGCTCTGGGACAGATGTTTGGGTGCGGTCATTTCTGCTCTGACTCTCAGAAGAGTCAAGAGAACAAAAGCACAAAAACAAGTTTCCACTGAGCCCACCCCCTCAACAGGGGGCAGGGCAAGTCTGCCCAAGCAGGGTTGCATGAGTAACTGTGCAGCAGGCCCCTCCCCATAAAATGGGTGCATCTTGCTTGGGTCATGGTTAAGACTTTGGACTCTGTACATTCCCTCAACCACCCCTCAACAGAAAAACTAAGAGGAGGAACCCCCAAAAGAGAAAAGTATCAGAGACTATGGCTTCTGCCACAGACCTAATGGATATGGATATAAGCAAGATGTCGGAGATAGACTTCAGAGTAGCAATTATGAAGTCGATATCTAGGCTTGAGAAAAATATTAGTGACAATATAGAATCTCTAAGAGCAGAAATGAAATCTAATCAGACCAAACTTAAAAATGCTATGAATGAGGTGCAGTCTAAACTGGATACCCTCACAGCCAGGGTAAATGAGGCAGAAGAAAGAATTAGTAAGCTACAAGGTAAGATGATAGAAAAGAAGGAAGCCAAGGAGGCCTGGGATAAACAGCCAAAAGCCCAAGAAATCAGACTGAGAGAGATTAATGGCACCATGAAATGTTCCAATGTCAGAATTATTGGGATCCCTGAGTGGGTGGAGAGAGAGAGGGGACTAGAAAATATATTTGAGCAAATTGTAGCTGAGAACTTCCCTAATCTGGGGAAGGAAACTAGCATTTGTGTCTAAGAGGCAGAGAGGACCCCTCCCAAGAGCAATAAGAACAAACCAATGCCTCAACATATAATAATAAAACTTGCAAATCTTAGAATCAAAGAAGCAATCCTGAAAGGAGCTAGGGGGAAGAGATTTCTTATGTATGGAGGAAGGAACATTAGAATAATGTCAGACCTGTCCACAGAGACCTGGCAAGCCAGAAAGGGCTGGCAAGTCATATGAGGGTAATAAATGAGAAGAACATGCAGCCTAGGATACTTTATCCAGCAAGGCTGTCATTCAGAAATAATGGTTAGACAAGGAGCTTCTAGGACCGGCAGAAACTGAAAGAATATGTGACCACCAAGTCGGCCCTGCAAGAAATATTAAGGGGGATTCTATAAGAGAAGAAAGACCCCAAAAGTAATATAGACCAGAAATTTACAGAGATAATCTATAGAAATAGGGACTTCACAGGCAACATGATGGCACTAAAATTATATCTTTCCATAGTCACTCTCAATGTGAACGGCCTAAATGCTCCCATGAAACAATGCAGGGTTGCAGAATGGATAAAAAGACATGACCCATCTGTATGCTGTCTACAGGAGACTCATTTTGAACCTAAAGTTACATCCAGACTGAAAGTGAGGGGATGGAGAACAATTTTTCATGCCAATGGACCTCAAAAGAAAGCTGGGGTAGCAATTCTCATATCAGACAAATTAGATTTTAAGCTAAAGACTGTAGTAAAAGATGCAGAGGGACACTATATCATTCTTAAAGGGTCTATCCAACAAGAAGGTCTAACAATTGTAAGTATCTATTCCCCCAACATGGGAGCAGCCAACTACATAAGCCAACTGTTAACCAAAATAAAGAATCATATTGATAATAATACTTTAATAGTAGGAGACCTCAACACTCCACTCTCAGCAACAGACAGATCATCTAAGCAGAAGATCAACAAAGAAACAAGAACTTTGAATGACACATTGGACCAGATGGACTTCATAGATATACATACAGAACATTACACCCTAAAACAACAGATTACTCATTCTTCTCAAATGCACACAGAACTTTCTCCAGAATAGACCACATACTGGGTCACAAATCAGGTCTTAACTGATAGCAAAAGACTGAGATTTTTCCCCACATATTTTCAGACCACAATGCTTTGAAACTGGAACTCAATCACAAGAAATTTGGAAGGAACTCAAACACTTGGAAACTGAAGACCATCCTGCTAAAGAAAGTTTGGGTCAACCAGGAAATTAAAGAAGAACTTAAACAATTCATGAAAACCAAAGAGAATGAAAACGCATCAGTCCAAAACCTATGGAATACTGCAAAAGTGGTCCTAAGGGGAAATACATAGCCATCCAAGCCTCACTCAAAAAAGTAGAAAAATCCCAAATGCACAAACTAACCTACACCTAAGGGAACTGGAGAAAGCTCATAATATATAACCTAAACCAAGCAAGAGAAAAGAAATAAGGATTAGAGCAGAGATCAATAAAATAGAAACCAGAAAAACAGTAGAGCAGATCAATGAAATTAGAAGCTGGTTCTTTGAAAGAATTAATAAGATTGATACAGGTCTGGCAAGTCTTAGCCAAAAGAAAAGAGAAAGTACCCAAATTAATAAAATTATGAATGAAACAGGAGAGATCACAACCAATACCAAGGAAATAGAAACAATTATTAGGAATTATTATCAGCAACTATATGCCAATAAATTAAGCAACCTGGAAGAAGTGGATGCCTTCCTGGAAATTTATAAACTACCAAGACTGAAACAGGAAGAAATTGACAATCTGAATGGACCAATAACCAGTAACAAAATTGAAGCAAAAACCTCCCCAAAAAATGGATTCTCAGGGGAATTCTATCAAACATTTAAAGAAGAAATAATACCTATTCTTCTGAAGCTGTTTCAAAAAATAGAAACAGAAGGAAAACTTCCAAACTCATTCTATGAGGCCAGCATTACCTTGATCTCAAAACCAGGCGAAGACCCCATCAAAAAAGAGAATTATATACCAATATCACTGATGAACATGGATGCCAAAATACTCAACAAGATCCTAGCCAAGAGGATCCAACAGTACATTAAAAGGATTGTCCATCACGACCAGGTGGGCTTTATTCCTGGGATGCAAGGGTGGTTCAATATTCTCAAATCAATCAGTATGATAGAACGTTAATAAATGAAAAGTCAAGAACCATATGATCCTCTCAACTGATGAAGAAAAAACATTTGACAAAATACAGCATCCTTTCCTGAGTAAAACTCTTCAGAGTGTAGGGATAGAGGGAATATTCCTCAATTTCATAAAAACCATCTATGAAAAGCCCACAGTAAATATCATTCTCAATGGGGAAAAGCTCTCTCAAGATCAGAAACATAAGGATGCCCACTCTTGCCATTATTGTTCAACATAGTATTGGAAGTCCTAGCATCAGCAATCAGACAACAAAAAGAAATAAAAGGTATTCAAATTGGCAAAGAAGAAGTCAAACTCTCTCTCTTCACAGATGACATGATACTTTATGTGGAAAACCCAAAAGACTCCACCCCCAAATTACTAGAACTCATACAGCAATTCAGTAATGTGGCAGGATATAAAATCAATGCACAGAAATCAGTTGCTTTTCTATACACTAACAATGTAACTGTAGAAAGAGAAATTAAGGAATCTATTCCATTTAAAATAGCACCAAAAACCGTAAGAAACCTAGGAATAATCCTAACCAAAGGGGTAAAGGATCTATACTCTAGAAACTACAGAACACGTATGAAAGAAATTGAGGAAGACACAAAAAGATGGAAAAACATTCCATGCTCGTGGATTGGAAGAATAAACATTGCTGAAATGTCTATGCTACCCAGAACAATCTACACTTTCAATGTCATCCTTATTAAAATAGCATTGGGATTTTTCAAAGAGCTGGAACAAACAATCCTAAAATTTGTATGGAATGAGAAAAGACTGTGAATCACAAAGGAAATATTGAAAAAGAAAAACAAAGCTGGAGGCATCATGTTACCTGATTTCATGCTATATTACAAAGCTGTGATCATCAAGGCAGCATGGTATTAGCACAAAAACATACACATAGACCAATGGAACAGAATAGAGTCTCCAGAAATAGTTCCTTAACTCTATGGTCAACTAATCTTCGACAAATCAGGAAAAAATATCCAATGGAAAGAAGACAGTGTCTTCAAGAAATGGTGCTGGGAGAATTGGACAACTATATACAGAAGAATGAAACTTGACCATTCTCTCACACCATACACAAAGATAAACTCTAAATGCATGAAAGACCTCAATGTGAGACAGGAATCTGTCAAAATCCTAGAGGACAACATAGGCAGTAACCTCTTCTACATCAGCCACAGAAACTTCTTTCATGACACATCTCCTGAAGCAAGGGAAACAAAAGCAAAAATGAACTTTTCGGACTCCATGAAGATAAAAATCTTCTGCACAACAAAGGAAACAGTCAACAAAACTAAGAGGCAACCCACAGAATGAGAGAAGATATTTGCAAATGACATTACAGATAAAGGGCTGGTATCTAAGATCCATAAAGAACTTCTCAAACTCAACACCCAAAAAACAAATACTCAAGTCAAAAAATGGGCAGAAGACATGAACAGACACTTCTCCAAAGAAGACATACAAATGGCTAACAGACACATGAAAAAATGTTCAACATCTAGCCGACAGGGAAATTCTAATGAAAACCACATTGAGATACCACCTTACACCAGTTAGAATGGCAAAAATTAACAAGGCAAGAAACAACAAATGTTGGAGAGGATATGGAGAAAGGGAAAACCTCTTACACTGTTGGTGGGAATGCAAGTTGGTATAGCCACTTTGGATAACAGTATGGAGGTTCCTCAAAAAGTTAAAAATAAAACTACCCTATGACCCAGCATTTGCACTACTGGGTATTTACCCCAAAGATACAGATGTTGTGAAAAGAAGGGGCACCTGCACCCCAGTGTTCATAACAGCAATGTCCACAATAGCCAAACTGTGGAAGGAGCAGAGATGTCCTTCAACAGATGAATGGATAAAGAAGATGTGGTTCATATATACAATGGAATATTTATTACTCAGCCATCAGAAAGGATGAATACCCATCATTTGCGTGGACATGGATGGAACGGGAGGGGATTATGCTGAGTGAAGTAAATCAGGCAGAGAAAGACAATTTTCATATGGTTTCACTCATATGTGGAACATAAGGAAAAGCATGGAGGACATTAGGGGAAGGAAGGGAAAACTGAAGGGGGGGAAATCAGAGGGAGAGAAGAACCATGAGAAACTATGGACTCCGCCAAACAATCTGAGGATTTCAGAGGGGAGGGGGCGATATGGTAGCCCAGTAATGGGTATTAAAGAGGGCACATGTTGTAATGAGCATTGGTGTTATAGGCAAATAATGAATCATGGAACACTACATCAAAAACCAATGATGTACTGTATGGTGACTGACATAACATTTAAAAAAAAACCTAATGATATACTGTATGGTGACTAACATAACACAATAAAAAATGAAAAAACAAATAAAATCATGGTTCAAGTATAAAGCAAAATAATATATGGTATGATTTTGAGCCATCAATAATGTATAAGAAAAAGGAATTCATTTGACTTAGTAACCCTTATACTATGTACATTCTTCTTGGAGGGGAAATTGATCTACAGAAATGGAAATATGTTTCTTACTACTTCACCCAACAAGGAACAGCATAGACAGTGTAAAAATAATCTAAGTACTATGTGGTGGTTTCAACTTTGTGATCAAACTTCACGCAAAGCACAAACGACCTGGTTGTGTTCTGTGTATCCGAACTTGAATGCTAGAATCACAGAAGATCTGTCCAGTTGACAAAAAAAAGTGACATCCATGAAATATCTGGTCTAATCTTACTGAATATTTGGGAGTTCTGAAATATTTTATTATAATGGAAATAAAACTCTTATAGGAACCCTATCATTCTTCTTTATATCAAAAGAAAAGTAAGCCAAATAAAATTGTAAGTAAATAATTCTGACTTCTAGATGTCACAGAGGTATAAAGATCAAATAAGTGGTTAATAAAAGCAATAAATACAGCATATGGCTTATTTTTAACATGGTTATTAATAAACATCTATGCAAAGCTTTCATGTACTAATGTAGTAGATTTATAAGGATTACATATCCTGTAATGTATATATTAAAATAGCAATGTTTAGGCTTTTGTTTTAATAAGCACCCTTGCCACATTTTAGTTTCCAATCTAGCCATGTTACAATGCTGGGATAGAATATATTTCATCTGTGAAAATACATGCTTTTCAGTATATACACATGTAGTGGGATATTCATATTATACCTTACATACTTTATA
The DNA here is from genome assembly GCF_017311325.1 of Ursus maritimus. NCBI lineage: Eukaryota > Metazoa > Chordata > Mammalia > Carnivora > Ursidae > Ursus > Ursus maritimus. The sequence goes on along the minus strand of NW_024423343.1, from coordinate 81,453,095 downwards.
TGTTATAGAGGAAAGTACCAGAGGTAACATAGTTCACACAGGTCTGGAATAAGATAAAATAGGTATGAATCCTATTTATACTGCTATCTAGCTATATGGACTTAAAAACAAGTTACTTAGCTTTTTCAACTTTAATTTCATCATCTGTAAAATAAAAATAATAGGCCTAACTTGAAAAGTCATTGTAAAAATTAAAGAAAATACAAGCAAACTGCCTAACATATAATAGTCATTCTCTAAATGGTGCGTATGGTTACTTTTATTACGAACAATGTGTATTTACCTATTCTGTTGGCATCATGAAAATATGGTGAAGTGTATGTTGTTCATGGTTTTTCTTTAATTTTTTAATATTTATGTTAGCTTGAAATAAACATAAAGCACATGAATAATACATTTAGTAAAATTATCAGGCAGGAATTTTAGGTTTATAAATGGAACATACCCACAAATGTACAAAATCTTAGAATTTTTATATGATTATACAACTAGAGCCTGTTGAGATCACTGCAAGTTGCTCTCAAAAAACAAAAATGAAAAACAAAAAGTAAACAAAACAAAAAAACAAACCAAGAATTGTTGTCAACACTAGTTTCCTACAAGTATATTTTTACTGAAATGTCAGACCCCCTAAAGATGAACATGTTGATTTCTACTACTTTCTGTACTCTGATTCAAAAAAAAAAAAAAAAAAGAAAAACCATCTATTGCATTCCAATTTAAGATACAAAGTTGGGGGGGGGGATACAAAGTGGGAAAAATGCAAATGAGTTATTGCTACTCAATTAAAAAAAAATTCCAGGCACAAGACATTGGCAGAGTTGAATGGCCCCTACTTCTCCAGCAACGTGAAGCTCCATTTTCCTACATTCTACTAGGGAAGACAGCATATGAATCATGCAAGCGGCAGCAGCACTGGAGGCTCTCAGGATAGGTAGATCTGAAAACTGTGAGTCATTAACATTGTTGTAAATGTCAGTTGTCAGACTCTCAGTGTCATCTGAGGCTCTAGTCTTGCTTTTTGCTAGATCTGCCATTGCCACAGGGGTTGTAGGCATTGCATTGTTAAAGTATTTATCACAGGGTTTGCAATTCTTTGATGGTGCTGGAAAGAGAACACGCCCAACGTATCTCAGTGCAGGCCACTTGGTATGTAGAGTGGGTGATGCTGCAGGAACCAAATAGTCCTGGTATATGTCACACTGACTGGATAAAAATGTAGCAACAACACATTTTTTAGATCTATTTGTTCTGCTTCATTTGACGGCAACCTTAATTATAGACTTTGCTATTAAAAATTAGTCTATACATTAATATCATGTGCCAGGGATTGGAAAGAAATTGATTTTGTAGAAGCACACAGTTCTTTAGATGGAAAGTACTTTAGAAGCTATCTTATAAACTGCCTTCATTCATTTTCTCTTCTTTCTAGAAAGAGTACTGGATTTTTACCAAATAATACAAGATAGATCTTTTGTAAATGATATTGAATGAATTAATAACTAAGCTCCAAATGTCTATTTATAAGCAATAGAAAATGACAGTGTGGTGTCTAAAACAAATCACCATAACTCTTATAATTTTAATCATGTTTAAGACAACATGCACTAAAATATTTGTACATTGAAGGTGCTCAGTAAATATTGGAGAAGGAATCATTGGCATCTATGTGTATATATGTATGTATGTATGTATGTATGTATGTATGATATATGTATGACTCCATCTATCCCTCTATCTCATATTGTATATTTATATGTAATATATATAACATATAGCTTATATGTTCTATATCTATAATTGTATGTAATGTGTATGTGTCAGGTAGTTACTTTAAAGTTATACTACCTGATTTCAACCTCTCAAAATAAAGGTAATCACAACAATAGCAAAAATGACTTAGTTTTGAATAAATGAATGGAAATTTATAAATTCTTAGAAACTTGAATATAAAAAATCTGATTGTTTAGCCATTTTCCCATTTCAATCTATCTTGTTTAACATAGCATTGGAAAGACCAAGGTGGCTAGAAGAAGAAGCTGAATGTGAAGTGACCCAAGTCAAGAGGGAGATGAAGCTCATCTTAAGTAGTTGCTGTCATTACAGCACCCTCTGTTCCAATGCACCTCTTATTTCTAATGGCACTGTGTCACTTCTTCAGATGATACCGTGGAGAACGAATTTTCCTTCATTTATATTCAGCTTTGCCTATTCCTGAAATATTGGTTTGGATAAAAAAAAAACAAATCAACAACAACAAAACACTAATAGGAAGGGGCACTGAAACACAATTATATGCAAAAACAATGTTTTCTAACTCCAGACAATCTAGTGGAAGATCTCATTTTCTCGAGCACTGTAAACGGACCCATTTCTGAGTTAATTTAAACAAAATCACTTTTAACACTCTCTGCCTTAAACCTTGTTCCATCGATTTCATAGGCTGGAATAACTTGTCTCCCCCAGTAACGCTCTCCTTCCCGTCTTCAATCCGTGGACAGTCACCTGTCACAGCAAGCATTCCTCGGTGAGGTTCCTTTTGCGCAGTGGATCAGCGCCTAGACTTTGGAGTCAGGGCACCTAGCTCTGCTCTCCTGAGGAGGAGTCACACTCTCGGAGACTCCGTTTAGGCTTCTATGAAATTATAACCAGTCAGGAGGGTTTAAGATATTTAAAGCGAGTGACCCGGTGACAGACAATGAATGGCAGCAGAATGCAGCACCAGTGGAGTGCTATCTATATTCCAGAAACATGGCAAGCATTTTGTTTTCCCAATAAACCTGTGAGGTAGTCGGATTATACTAATTGTTCAGATAAGAAAAGTAAGACTTAGAGTCAAAATTGTCACAGAATTGTCCCTGACTGGTCCCTTGTAGAGCCTGAGTTTAAAACTCTACTTTTCTTATTTTACCTTTCCGCTAAACTACAACTACCTCTAACCTATTCTAGAATTCATTCTCTGACCAAGCTTTATATCTAAACACAGGATTGTGTTACCCTGTGATTTAATCTTTCTCTTTGGTATATAGTATTTGTCTATATGTAATAGGTGTCTCAGAAACAACAAACAACATTTGAGAATAGCTTGAGAGACTATGGACTCTGAGAAACAAACTGAGGGCCTCAGAGGGGAGGGGGGTGGGGGAATGGGATAGGCTGGTGATGGGTAGTAAGGAGGGCACGTATTGCATGGTGTACTGGGTGTTATACGCAACTAATGAATCATGGAAATTTACATCAAAAACCAGGGATGTACTGTATGGTGACTAACATAATATAATAAAAAATATTATAATAAAAAAATAAAATGTATTATTTTCAAATATATATAAAAAAAGAATAGCTTTTCGTCTGTTTAGCTATTCTAATACCTAGCACTCTGGTGGTTGAAAAAGAAACTCACTTAAATCACTATTGATTCTGTGCATCATTTAAATAATTCACTTTAACCCAAATATTACTTGGTTGGTATTCTGGTATTTGTTAATACTCCATCAAACTTGAAGCCTAATAATCCATTCTTTCATCAAACGTCACTTTTTAAAATATAGTATGTTGTTGAGGTATAAGTATAATAAGTTGCATATACATACAGGGCACCATTTAATGAATTTTGGCATATGTATCCAACCATGAAGCCATCACAACAATCAAGATAATGAATATTTCCGTTACTCCCAGAAGTTTCCTCAAGCCCCTCTGTGATCCAGCTCTTTCTCCAACTCTGACCTGCTTTCTGTCACTATAGATTAATTTTCATGATCTAAGACTTTATGTAGTTGAAAATACACATTAGATATCTTTTTTAAATCTGGCTTCTTAAAATGTAACATAGTGATTTTGAAGGGGTGATGTGTATCAATAGATTGTTTTCTTTTTATTGCAAAGTAGTATTCCACTGGACAGATTTGCCATAATTTGTTTATGCATTAACCAACTAAAGGATTTTAAGGTTGTTTCCAGCTTTGGGTTATTACAAATAAAGCTGCTATGAACATTGAGGTACAGAATTTTGTGTGGACATATGTCCTTATCTTTGGTTTTCTGGGACAAATGCTAAGAAGCAGAAAGGCTGTGTGACATGATAGATGCATGGTAAACTTTTTATGAAACTGCCAAAGTGTTTTCCAAAGGGGTTGTAACATTTTATATTCCCACCAGCCGTGTACAAAAGTTCTTTTGCCTCCTATTCTCACCAATAATTCACATAGAGAGAATATTTAACTTTAGCTTTCTAGTGGGTGTGTAATAATATCTCACTGTGATTAATATTTGCATTTCCTTGATGATTATTGATGCGGAACATCTTTTCATGTGCTCATAGCCTATTGATAAATTTATTTTTATTCAATATCTAATTATTGTTGCCCGTTTTCTTTTTCAACTGCTTGTCTTCTTAAAATTAGGCTGTAAGGATTCTTATACATATAGACACAAGTCCTTTGATAAATGTGTTGCAAATAATTTCTCTGAGTCTATAACTTCTCCTTTTATTTTCTTAGTAGGGTTTTGTAGTGCAAATTTTTATTAATTTTTGTGAAATCGATGGCAAAAAATAGGAAAGATGTAGTTAGAATAAATTACCTGAATTTTTGCCTTTTTGCTATTAGTTGCTGAAAGATGTGTTGTAATGGCCACCACAGACGTAGATGGACCCCCTCCTCCCCAACTAAAATTGTTTTGGATATGGAGACTGATGGTACCGCACATACACTAAAAAGGCATAACCAGTTTATTCATTACATAACTGAGGTCTCTGAGGGGGTCAGGATAGGTATCTCAAACAAATCCAGAATGTCTTGAGAGACCAACGAAAGGAGAGTGGCTTGGATTTTTAACATGTTGGGGCCTGGGACCGAGGTGAGAGTTCCTGCAGGTGAGCAGGGGCTCCTTGGATTTGAGTCTCCAGCTGGTGCCAAAGGAGGGAATATCCAAACTTTCTTATCAGCTTGCCCAAAATGTGGGGCACAAGAGGAAAAGGAAGGGGTGAAGCTTAAAAGCTATCAGCAAACACAAAAATGATGTCAGAGTCTTCATCACATAAGTGTTAATATTCTTTTCCATGACTGGGCCATTGACAGTGTCTCCATTTTTCTCTCAATCTTTGTTATATTTTGAGCCTCTATTTTCAGGTGAATAACCACTGATCATTTTTATGTCTTCTTGATTATGAAATGTCCTTTTAATCTCTCTTAGTACTCTGTGAAGTCTATTCTATCTGATCGCAAAATATTGAGTTTTCTTATGCTTACCATTTGTCTGCATGATATACTTTTTTCTGTCCGTTTAATTTCAACCTATCTTTGTCTTTATATTCACAATATGTCTCTTGTAGACAGCATATAGTAGAAACCTGATTTTTTCCTACAACCTGCTCATCCTTGTTTTACAATTGAAGTATTTAGACCATAAAATTGAATGTAATTAAGGAGGTGTTTGAAATACTTTTACAATGTATTTATGGCTTTTTTCGATATGTTTTTGCTCCTCTCTCCTCTCCTTTTTCTTTCTTTTGAATTACTTGAATTTTTTCCAAAAAAAAAAATTTCCGTTTAACTTAGACAACTGACTTTTTGGCTGTGTCTCTTTATATGTATGTGTATGAACGCTTGTGCGTGTGTGTGTGTGTGTGTGTGTGAGAGAGAGAGAGAGAGACAGATTGCTTTAAGGATTAAAATATGCACACATAGCATCTTTCATTGTCTTGTAAAGTCAATATTGTTAAAACTCACATAAAGTGTAGGCACCCTGAAATCTGGGAACCTCTACCTCCCTTCCCATTGATCTTTATGTTATTGTTGTCAAATATGTCACCTCTACAGAAACGGAAAATCTCACTAGGGAATGTTATCATTTTTGCTTTAAATAGTCATACAGGGGCGCCTGGGTGGCTCAGTCGTTAAGCGTCTGCCTTCAGCTCAGGGCGTGATCCCGGCGTTATGGGATCGAGCCCCACATCAGGCTCCTCCACTGGAAGCCTGCTTCTTCCTCTCCCACGCCCCCTGCTTGTGTTCCCTCTCTTGCTGGCTGTCTCTATCTCTGTCAAATAAATAAATAAAATCTTAAAAAAAATAAAATAAAGATAAATAAATAAATAGTCATACATATTTTTAAGAACTTAGGAGGTTAAAAATTAGCATTTTATATTAACCTAACCCCTTTATCATTTCTGTTGTTTCTCTTGATTCCTAAGATTCAAGTTCTCCTCTTGTACCATGTCCTTTCAATTGAAGGACACCCTTTAGCATCTCTTACTGAACAGGTCTAATGGCCACTTGTTTTTTAATTTCCTGTTATCTCAGAATGTTTTCATTTTGCTTTCATTCCTGAAGTATTCTTAGTGGGAACAAATTATGGATTGACAGTCCTCGTATTTACAATTTTAAGATTTTTTTTCTACTGTCATCTTACCTCCATGGTTTCTGATGGCAAATCCAAGATCATTTGCATCATTTTCCTCTGTACGTAATATGCCTTTTTTTTTCTGTTTTTAACATTTTTCCATTGTCTTTGATTTTCAAAGCTTGATTACATGCATGTATTCACAGTTTTCTTTGAGTTTATCGTGTTGGGAATTCTTTGAGCTTTTTTAATTTATAAATTTATGCCTTTCACAAAATTCAGGACATTTTTATCTATCAGCTCCTCAAATATATTTTCTTCCTCCATTTTTTTCTTAGAGTTCCGTCAGGGACTCCACGAATCTATTTGTTAGAATTTTGATATTGCCTCACAGGTGCTTGAGTCTAGGTTCAGTTTAAATTTTTCTTTCTCTGCTTTTGGGGTAGGACCATTTTTACCAATCTACCTTCATCTTCTTCATTTTCCTGCCATTCTCTATTGAGTACATCCTGTGAGTTTTTTATTCATATTCTATTTTTCAGTTCCAAAATTTCCATTTCATTTATTTTTATAGTTTTTATTTTTGTGCTAAATATGCCTATCTTTTCATTCACTTTAAGGGTGTTTTTCCTTTACCTCATGAAGTATACTTATTTTAGCTGCTGTAAAAACTCTATCTGATAATTCTAGCTTTTGAGTCATATTTCGCTTTTTTTTTTTTTTCCTTTGGGATTTGGACACATTTTTTTTCTTGTTCTTTGCATGCCAGGTAGTATTGGAATGCATTCTGGACATTGCAAATGTTATGTTTTGTAGACTCCTGAGTCTTGTTATAATCCACTAGAGACTGTAGATATTTTTATTTTAGCTACTAATCAATCTGATTATGTTCAGATTGTAATTTCTGTCCTTTTTCCTCTAACGTATAGCATTTCAAATCTCATTCACTATGCTGATTTGGACCTATCCACACACTCCTACTTCAGGGTCATTCTGAGTCCTTCAGATCTCAGTTCATTTCTCAAACTTTTATGACACAGCCTTAGGACTGCCCCACACGTGCATAGTTCACAGGTTAAGTTGTGTGCTTATTCCAGAATTAGTATACCCCTTCTCTGGATCTCAGACCTCAAGGATTCTTCTCTATCTTCTGGTTCACCGGGTTCGAGTCTCCTTTCCTTCTTCTTTTGTCCAAAAAGACATGATTTCTTTGGAGTTTTAGTCATGGGTAAAGGGAAAATAGAAGGAAACTCAACCCCACATTGATTGCTTCTCCAAATTTTGTCTTCTATCCAAAAGCCTCATATTTTTGTTTAGTTATTGGTATCCTCAGGTAGTTGCTGTTTGTTTTTTAAGCAGTTTGTCTAGAGATTTCTGTTGTTATTGATGGACCAGTCTGTGTGTACTTCATCAAGCCCCAAATGGGTCTTTCCAATGTTACTTTTGATATAATTAATTAGTACATATAACATTTGCCTCTGATTGCACATGCTACTTTGTGATTTTGAATTTTGTATCTCTTTGTAAATACTAGAGAATAAAAGAATCATATTCATCATCTCATTTAGCTAAACATATCAGCATCTTCAAATCATCTATCCAAATTCTTTCTTCTGAATGGTTATCTTGTTTCACTTTAATTTCCTCTTTTAATAGCAAAGAGGCCATTCTAGGCAGAAGGAAATGATGAGGGCCTCAAAGTGTCTACCTTTCACTGTAAGTTAGTAACAGTGAGTTTATCCTATACATTTCAAAGATTGCATATTCTTGAGAAAGTCTTATTAATCTAAACGTGACCTTCTTTCTTGTTTTAACTTAGTGATAGGCTCTCCCTATATATACCACATGACAATTCAGTCCTAAATATCCAGGTTTATGGAGACATTCAATTGAAACACTGCAAAACAGAAAACTTTCCTGAGAAGAATGGCCATTCTGAGATACCAATGGAAGAATGATCCTGACTAATCTTAAATAGATATCAAATTTCTTTCATTTTTTAAAAAAATTGTTTATTTTACATATGTGCACATAACTAACTGTGATGCTCGAGGCCATCAAACTCTCAGCTTCTTGTTCAAAGGTTAATTTTAATAAGGCCCTGTGGGTACCTGGCCCCATGTCAATTTGCATGGCTCACTAAATCTTCCTATACACATCTCTTGATAAACAATTTCAAGGTTTCTCAGCCTGTATAGCCACAATAATTAACCTAAAATTTTTGTTGTCCTATAACTCCGTACTAACTAAAGGGACAGGGAAACATCTGGACCCCATCATCTATAAAATAACTCTTCATATGATGAAATTTCTATTGTTTTCCTCAAACCATTTCTTCTCCAGATTAAGAAATGCCTGTTTCTTTCTTCATGCTCCCAGTTTTTCCAATACTTTTCTCATGTTCATTTTTTCCACCGCTGGATCGCTTTTATTGATTGTTGAAGCACCCTATTGTTCTGGAATTGTGTAATTCTGACACAGTTTTAATCCTTTAAATTGGCCCCTGCTAATGCTTCACATATTCTGAACTTTGTGAATCTCTAGTTTTTATAGGTTATGTTCCTGTTTATGTATCTACCAAAATGTTCCCTCTCTTCTTTTCCTCAACAGAACTGCATTGCTGTTTAAAATATTATTATGGTATCCAAATCAGCCAGTGACTACTAAAAAGGAAGAAGGAAAAGAGTAGTCATGATAGAAAATAATGACCTGCAGTAGTTTGGTTAAATGTATGCCAAGCTGACTGAAATGCATGATGTAAGAATTTACACTTTGAGGGGTGCCTGGGTGGCACAGCGGTTAAGCGTCTGCCTTCGGCTCAGGGCGTGATCCCAGCGTTCTGGGATCGAGCCCCACATCAGGCTCCTCTGCTATGAGCCTGCTTCTTCCTCTCCCACTCCCCCTGCTTGTGTTCCCTCTCTCGCTGGCTGTCTCTATCCTGTCGAATAAATAAATAAAATCTTTAAAAAAAAAAAAGAATTTATACTTTGAGCTTCCTTCTCTCTCTGTTAAGGAAACTTGAATTTAGCCGTTCTTCATATAGAGATCTACCACTCTGAGGAGGGAATGAGAATTGAGCTGTTTTTAAGTAGTTATTGACTAGATGCAGCTTCAGAACAGCTATTCACGGTAAATAGGAAAAAAATCTGAATGGCTACACATTCTGGCTCGTGGCAGTGCTGAAACATAAGCCAGGGTTAACCGAAATGGAGTCTGTTAGCTCCACAATGCAGGCCAAAAGAATACTTTTTTGCCAGAGACGTATACATAATTGTGGCAAAGGGTTTTATACAAACATCTGGCTTAGAATTCTCTTCCACTTTAATTCGAGGGCATAGCCTGAAATGAGATTCAGTGTCAACAGGGTTATTACACCTATGAAAGTCTAATATTAATATTTGAATCACTACAGCCTCCAAGATGCCATAATCAGGAAAATATAAATGCTTCAACAAGCTGAGATTCTTTAAACCTACAAAAACCTGAGCTGACACTGCCATCTTAATTGACCTCCTCCAAGAATTGAGGGAGAAAGAAAACAGCCTAAGTATGAGTCAAGTCAGAATGTCAGCCCAGACTTAGTTTTAACCGTAAGTTCCTAATTTTAATTATACAGAGACAATTTCATTACTTCATCCTGTCCATGTTATTTTCCCTCACAATTATATTTTGTACTTTCATTGAACAAATCAATGCAATGTGATACACTATGAAAAAAAAGCTGTTCCAAATGATAGTAACTTGAGAATAGCCCCGCAATTGGAAAAGTTTTGTGTTTCTTGCTTTCAGGAATAGCAACTGCTAGAGATAATAGTATAGGTTTTCAATTTATTAATTTATCACAACAATGACTTTAGGCTATTAATTATTCAACTGTAAGATAATTTTATATTGTTATCTAGATTCAAAATTGAAATAAACATACGTAAAAAAAAACTAATTCCTTATTGATCAGAATCAGTGAGATCTTTGAGGGCAGGAGCTATATATTTTTCACTTCTGCTTTTCCAGTATTCACTGTGTGCCTGGGACAACGTAGAAGATGCCACCTAAGTGACTATTAAGTGAATGTGTAATAATGATATTTTCTTCTGTAAAAAGGAAGATACTTTGAACTTAGTTAAATCTAAAAAAGTAATTAGGCATAGGAAAAAAAAACCTATATATATATTCAAAGTCCCTTGCAAAATAATTCTTTTTCTTCCTATAGTGTAATGCCTAGTTATTTTTTATAGTCCAATTTGAACGCAGCCTGATGATTGTAGCTCTTACTGTTTTAACCTATTGTAATTAATTTCTAATGCAGCCTAACTTTGACATAAATGTAATGAGGAAAAATGACAACGACCCAAAGAATCCAACTAATGGAGAAGTTATTCCCATGAGAGGCACTTTCTTTCAGTTCCTCTTCATTTCCTTCCTCACTCCTGCCTCTGTACTTCCTTACAGGCTACCTTTTATGTATTTGACAAACTCAAACTGTTCAGCCAAAAAATCATTTACTCCAACTAGTTCACCTTCTCAAGGAGCACCATTAAAAAAAAGTCCCCTAGAAAAGACTTCTGCAGTAGTCTTGTACCTGGCAATGAACAGAGTAAGGGAAATCCTAGGTAGTAAGGAGTTACAAAGTTGAAAACTAAACCACTCTTCTTCTTTTAGAAGAATTCAACCCTATGGAAGAACATCAGTGATACCTTCAAACAGTATGCTCCTAGTGCAATAGAAAACACTGGGAAATACAAAAGTCTTCTAGTTGGTGTTTATGTTCCATTATCAATCTGATTCAAACACAAAAATCTGTTTTCATTAGGCCTCTTGCCTTATGGAGAGGACTAACGACTTCTTGATATATCTGGTAGTTATAAGAAACAGATACCACTGTAACTGGTCAAGTGCCAGAGACAGAGGATTGTATACAAATTGTTATTGAATAAACAGACATAGATTTAGCTCTAAGGAAGCTCATGGAGGGAAAAGAGAAGCAAGAATTTTTGTGATTCTAGTACTCTTTAGAGACATGAAAGAAAGGAAAATGTGTCAACCAAGAGGAATCGGTCTAACGCAAGTGTCTCTTATAGCTCTCCCATCTGCTATCTTAAGATTTCTGCTTTAGTAACCTGTTTAAAACCATGTCAGTTATTAACAGGATTATGTGAAGATATTCACGTTAGGGGAGAGATATGATAAAAGTTCCTATGAGCCTATCTACCATGTAACTTATTTGGAAAGTCTCTTCATTGCTGAGTTAGTCAATATTTGCTTTTCCTTCTAAGCTATTGGTGCAGTTGTGAGGAAGTCCTCTTGAATTATGCTTTACAGAGTAGAATATTGATACCATAATTGATAACCCTTTAATCTATCTGAGCATTTCAAATATCATTTTTGGAGATTCAGCCATGTTTTTAAGTAGTGCCTTCTTCCAAAAAGAGAATCATATGAAACTCCAAAGCATTATGTGTTTACATCTGAGCTTTGCCATAAATTTCTAATGTCCTCCAAGAACATGAATAAATGATGATAGCATGAGATGGTCTGTTTCAGACTTTCTAGCCAGGGATCAGGATTTTAAAAAGACATGCCTCCTTACCCTATAACTGCTCTCTCTATCCAGCAAGTCATGGAAGCCAGAAGTCTGAAAGTAATGTTCTAAAACTACCATGAGTTGACATTATGGAATGTTTACTGTATACCAGGCTCTTTGCTAAAAACATTACATGAACGTTCTCATTTAATCACAGGGAACACTTACTGTAGTTTAACAAAATATACATTAGCATTACCACCATTTTACTCATAAAGACACTGAGGCTGAGAGAAGGTAAGTGCTATTGTTTGTGGTCACAGGGCAGGTATGTATCAGAGCCAGTGTCAGACACAGGCCTGTGTGATTCCAGAGCACAAATTTCTAAATACTGCCCCTACTGTATTCCCCTTCTCCCTCCACCTTACAACTTCATTCAGACCTCTGAACTTTATTTTTTTTCTTAATTATTGCAATAGTCTCTCAAACTTGTTCTTCTTTTCTCACTGTCTCTACTCCTTTGTAGACCCAAGCCATCCTCCCTATTGCACGATCTTCTTAAAACACAATCAATTCATTCTCCTTCTTAAAATACCTTTATGAATCCTTATCACCCACAGAATAAATGTCAAATCTTTAGCATCTAATTCATACAATGATTTTCTGAATCCATCAATGGCCAGCATTTCTGAGAAACCTTGTTGCTGGTGATCCTTGAACCATAGCCTCTCACAATTGTGCTTTGGCTGTGTGATAAACACAATCATCTACTGGCAGGCCCATGACCTGCGCAGTAGATGGCCTGAGATCTCTGCTCAATAGGAGCACTTGAGGTTGCAAACAGAGTCCTAATCAATCCCAGTACATTCTCTCTAAATGGGAGGTGCAGAGGGACATGCTGACAAGTGAGTGGCATTGAAACTCAAAGACCTATAGAGAAGGCATTTAGAAGAAGCCAAGATATACAGGAGTATATCACAAATAAAGGAAAGCTAGAAGCAGGAAGGAGAATACAGTCAAAAGTTGCTTGCTCCAAGGCAAATTGCAAAGGCAGAGAGAAGGTGAATTCTGAGAAAGTAGTGGACTATCAAGTCGGCTCTCATATCTTGAATATTGCTCACCTTCTAGCGAGTCCTGATGTGCATCTGGTAGAGATGGTTTCCCATGCTCTCTGACTTCCCTTTGTATCCATTTTTATTCCTTACTGTATACTTAACCTCAATTGCCTAATACTTTTATTTTAATATTCTCATTTATTCTTATTAATTGAACCTATGCCTACCTGTCCAGGTACAACCACTGCTACTCTTCTCAGTCACCAATGTTCCACTCAGAACTTGAGAATTTTCCTGAACACAGTGTACCCTCTTGTGATGTTCTTTTGTTGGGCTCTCCATTCTATCACCTCTATTCATCTTTAATATACTGTTCAACATTTCCTTCTCCTCTTGTCATCTCCTGATACACTTGGGTGTTCTTGCTATCATGCTCCAGAGATAGTCTTGACATTACCTTTAGAATGTGAACACTCTGAAGACCAGAAACAAGTCTTCTTCATATGTACATTTTTTATAAAATCAATACAACACTTACATAATAGGTGCTTAATCAATATTGAAAGAAGGAAGGAAGGAAGGAAGGAAGGAAGGAAGGAAGGAAAGGAAAGAGAGAAGGAAGGAGGGATGGAAGGGAGAAAGGAAAGGAGGGAGGGAAGGAAGGAAAGGAGGGAAGGATGAAGGAAGGAAATGCTACACAGTTAATCATTCAAACTTTTTGCAACATAATAATGCCTGAATCTTGGTTTTCCTCTCCTTTTTTTTTAATGGGGCTGAAGTGGATGAAGTAGAGCCTTGAGTATGCTCAACTCTATGAAAATAAATGGAGTATGTCATGAAAGTGAAGTAAACTTCTCAGAAAAAAGAGAAATTGATAGAAGTAGAAGTCAGGTGCATGTCATTACATGACCTGAGTCCACTGATTCCAGTGATTTAAGTTTAATCTCTAGGTTCCTAAACAAAAATTTCAGTTAAGTATCCTCTTACACTTTTACTAGGTCAGAGGATATAGACTTGCAGTAAAGATGTTTTCTTACTTAAACAGACATATTTTATTAGACCAGACTCACATAAGCAAATTTAGTAGCTTTTTAAGCATGGCTGAAAAAGTCACCTTGCTGGTTTGAAGCTTTTGTCCGATTGCCTGATGCTGCTTTCCAAGGTTGTCTAGCCCTATCTATTTTTTAGAATCCTAGAAAAGATGCGTGATGTCCACGCTATAATATGTACAAATGAGTCATAGCTATTGCTCTGAAATGACTTAGAAAATAAACTGTTCTCACCCCTTTTGATTTTACTATAGGTCACATGGCAAATCATAGACTCCTTTAGTACTGAGAATTTAGAAATAGACATTTTCTCATGCGCAGACAATATGGTGATACTGTGGTCTTCCAACAAACTGGAAGTGTTCTGGTCAAATTAGAATACTGGTTGCAATTTGTCTTCAAACACAAGACTACAATTGATCTAAAATTAAAATTATATTTTTGAAAATGGCCAGTGACGAGCAGGATTTTGGCCCAGTGATCATTGCCCCCTGGTGTTTCACCTGCGGATCTGTTATATTATATGGCAAAATAGACTATACACACGGAATTAAGTTTATAGAAATTAAGGTAAGGAGATTTTCCTGTATTAGCCATGTGAGAATTCCACAAATCTAAAAGCAGAGAGCAGTATATTCAATAAACTTCTATGTCCTTAAAAAATAAAATTAAAATAAAAGCAGAGAATCTTTTCCCATTGAGGTAAAACGAGGCATAAAAGATGCTGTTCAAGAAGAGATAGGAGAGATTTGAAGCACTTAAGAGACTCAACGGATCACTGCTGAGTTTAAAATTACTGAGGACACAAGGCAAGGAATGTAGATAGGATCTAGAAGCTGGGAAGAAACCCTGGATATCCAGCAAGGAAACAGGGACCTATCTTAGACATACAACAGCTTACAACTGAATTCTGCGAATAACCTGAAAGAGCCCCGAGAACCTCCAGAAAGGAATGCAGTACTGCTGACACCTTGATTTTGGATTTGTGAGACTAGAAGCAGAGTCTAGTAGAGTTCAATGAGCTTCCAACAATAAATAGGTTCTGTTTTAAGGTGCTAAGCTTGTAGTAATTTAAAATGCCTACATGACCGTATGTATGTTGGTGAGTTACAGTCGATGATCGTTTACCACAAGTGAACTATCAAATGCCTTGGTGCATCTTTTCCAATCAGTTTAACTTGGAGGCTAAATGGTTTATGTGCATTCATAGAAGTTTTGCTTTTAAATTTTTGTTATTTTTGTGTGTTGTTTTTAAATGTCTAAGCCAGGCATTTGGTTATGCATGTTTTAAAATTTTCCAAGTTAAAATCATGATGCTTATGCTCTGTGACTTGAAATTTAGTGATATAAATGCTCATTCTATTCTTTTTACTTCTTTGAAAGATGATCTTATCTCTGTGTCCCAAACTTCCTTGGCACATTTCCAAGTGGAGGTCACTGGGTCTTCCATTAAAGCATATGTCATCATTAGGTTCCTTACATTCCCACACTGATGCCACATCAACTTCTAGTATGGATTGTTGACGAAGCAGATGGATCTGTCCTTGATATGTAGCTTAATGTAAAAGCTACACTCCAAGTAACTCTTCAGGGATTATGACCTCAAACTCCCTGCTGATCCATATTCATAAAAAAACACAGTGAGAGAAACACTATTTGTCAAAAACTAATCAAGGGATATGCAAACTATCCATTCTTCTAGATAATCCGAAAACCTATTTCTTGATTTATTCATTAATTAATCAACGTTTATTTCCTATTGAGAATATACAATGAGGCCCAACACTGCTTTAGGCATTGAGATCTGTCAATGATTAGAACACACAAATTCCCTGCCTTCACAGAGCATACAACCTAGAAAATAAACAAATACGCTAAAAAGAAATATCAGTTAATAATAAGTCTTCTGAAAAAGAATACAACAAGGTAAGAGAAGAGAGTGTAGTGGCAAGGGAAGTGATTATTCAAGCAAGCCATATCTGAATATGTGGCTTTTGATCAGAGACCTGAATGGAGGCCACGTAGTTTACTCGGTGAAGAACAAAGAACATATCAAGTAAGTGTAAAGGCCCTGAGGTGGGTCAGTGCTTGGCAAGTTCAAGAAACATAAAGGTGGTCAGCAGAGCTGAGGTGAAGCGAGCTTGGGGACACGTTAAGGAGAATAACAGAAACTCTGTCATGTAGGGCTATATAGTCCACGGGAAGAAACCTGGATTCTTCTGGAAACCAGGGCACCTGGGTGTCTCAGTTGGTTGAGCATGCGGCTATTGATTTCAGCTGAGGTCATGATTTCAGGGTCGTGTAGGGCTCCATGCTCAGTGGGGAGTCTGCTTGGGATTCTCTCTCTTCCTCACCATCTGCCCCTCCCCCACTCACACGCACACTTTCTCTCTCGCTCTCATAAATAAATAAATAAAACCTTCTAAAATATATAAAAAAAATAAAACTTGTTGGAAACCAATGGAAAGTTTTAAGCAAAGTAGGGACATGATCTGAGTTATGTCAGATCAAAGTGATTTGACTACTAGAGAATAAATACAATGAGATGCAAAGTGAAAGTGTTCTTGAAAAGAGGTAATGGTTGCTTAGTCCATGGTTGTGGCAGTAAAGGTAATGAGAAGTGGTTCAATTCAAGACATCTCCTAGGAAGGTATAATAAAAATCTTTGGTGTGCAGTATGAATGGAAGAGAGGAATAAGGAATAACTCTGAGATTATTGGTCTGAACAACTGAAATAATGAAATTCCTTTTTCCTAAGTAGGTGACCTTAGGGAAGAAGTAGATATTGGGGGTAAACCCATTTTTTTTTTCTTTTTTGGCATGTTAAATTTGAGATGCTTATTGAGTATGAGATGTTGAATCAGGAGCTCAAGGGAGAAGCTTATGATAGATACATTTTAGGGTAGTTCTTATAAAGATGATATCTAAAGTCATCAGATTGGATGAGATCACCAGAAGAGTGACAATCGACAGAGAAAAGGAGAGTTTCAATGGTCAGGTCCTTTAAGGAAGACCCAGCAAAGCAGTCAGACGAAGAGTGGCTACATCTGTAGAGTGTTGATACTCTACGGAGGCATTCTCTGTGAGTTGAGCTTTAGTATTATGTTATGAGTGGCCACTGGTTGAATTTCCTGTGCTCTTGATAAGGCTCCACGAAAGAAAGTTCTTTCTGGTCCTATAATCATGCATAGTTGTATTTGTCCTAAGAAACTCTCTTATCGAACTATGGACACCAAGTCACAAAATAGTTTGAAACTCCCCTTTGACATTTGCTTCCAAAAACAGTCTCATTTAGTAGACAGCCTTAGCAAATGCTAAATACCTTAACGAGCACATTTTGTGTACCAGTCTCACTTCTGCCTCCATCTCATCTTTCCTTCTGTTATTTTACCTTTGTTCTATTCCCTAACCCCTATAATCTTTAATTTTACTTTATTACATTGCAATTTTACACGTTTATATAAATTATATTACTTCCTTTCTGGAATGAATCAAAACAATGATAGATTTACAGATAGTACAGGCTAGACAGACAGTGATAGATAGATAGATTTAAACACATAAAGAGCCACGTATTTCAGTGACATTTTGCAGCACCTGTGCTGTTGGGCATGACCTTGCAACAGAATGAGAAGAGGTCCGGATCTCTGACTGAAGAAGAAACTCACCTCAGGCCAGTCGGTCTATTCTGTGCATCACAGCAAAACAAACGCAAGTAACAAGCCCTCTTTCCCACACAATTATCCACTTGCCTCTGTTTTCTCTACACATACTGAAATCTGGAAACGAGGCTGAAATAAACATCAGGGAAGTTTCTATAGTGAGTTTAGCTTCCCCTGAGCCATGTGCAAATGAGCTTATTTTACACCCATATATTTATATAAAATCTGCTGTCATAATAGACATTGGTCAAAATGCTTTTGTCTGTTTCAAAAAAAAAATCATACGTGCACTCCACCAAAAAGTTCTAACAGCTATTTTTCACTGTATGTTCAAACAAACAAAAGAGACAAAAAGAGAAACTGAAGATTATTTTTAATGATAACAGGCCAAAACCTCACCTCAGAAATATGCATGCACGCTGGACTGTGTACGTGTCAGAGGGAAGCTCTCTGCCACTTGAAGTCAAATTATTTTTCAAACGAATGCCATCGAGACTTAAGTCAGGACAATCCTACATCTGGCCTCTTCTATACTATGGTAAAGTAGGGCTGGGAAAGTTAGGATTCTTACAAACCTCTCTTTGATTTCCACTAAGTTTCTTGCATCACACACTTCAATAAGGCCTCAGGCATGCACCCCCTAACCCTTCCCAGTTATAAGGTACACATTTCATGCAAAGGGTAAGATGGGAGGAGAGGGGTAAGAATCGTATCTGACTCCTCACTGTAGGCAAATTCCTGAATGCCACTTAACCCATATGGGAATAATCCAAAGTACCGACTGATCAAATCAGGTATCCAACACATGGGGAAGAATTCCGAATGTCTTAAACGTACAGTAATCTTTTTAAGACAATTTGAGGATGAGCATTTTTATGTCTTGAGCAGGTAGTTCAGGTCATCATTATATTGGGATTTAGGGCATGTCCCTCTTCAAGCAGAAGTAGTTTATCCTTGAAAGCTTCTGCCGCACTGCACACATCCTTGCTATCCACACGCAGCTGGGGGAAGTATTTCCTGAGGTCTGACATGGACTAGGCACCCCTTTGATGATACATTTTTTGGCAGAGAGAACCAGCCTCTACAGACCAGCTTCTTGCCAGGAGAACTGAGTACACACCTACCACCTCGAGCCTTATTTCCACGCCCGATGATGATAATAATTTTAAGAACTGGGAGTTATAAAGCTTGCTTGGCAGCCTTCTCATATTGTGAGTGATAAATCAAACTTGGGGTTCTTGCCAGCAAAAAGTTCTTTCTTATCTGAGTAAGTACACGAGGGTGGATATGACACCGGCAAAGCAGCTTGGTTCGAATATCGTGATGGGTGCCATGGGCGGGCTTTTGTACTGCTTTATTGCCTTCCTCATTTGGAGATTCTGGCTTTCAGTCCTCTGTTCACAAGCAGTGTCAGTTGGCTTTTTCCTTTTGTAGCAGATTCTCTTACTTTTCTTTTCTTCTTTTATGCTAACCCATGACCAATAAAAACAAGAGAAGCATTTTCTAAGCATATGTCCAATCAGCCATTCTTCTGGATACTGTAGACGATCAGAAACATGAAGCAATGTTTTTCAACCCTGATTTCACAAGTGTGAAAATCCCCGCATCTCTTCCCCTTTACATTGAGCTCTCATTTGGGTGCCGATAGTTTGCATTCTTAAATGCCACCTGTTGAAAATAAAAGTCTCATGACTTTTGCAAATTTTGGTTCACCCTGGTTTAGCCTTACACAGCAGTCTAATTTCACGGTGCTTAGCAATTGCTTTTATTACTTACTCCACCCAGCAGCCCTGCGATGTCCAGAACTTCATCTCTCCCTCGGTCTCGATCTGTCCCTCTCATCCTTTTTTCTTTCTCTTGCTCTCTGGTTTTAACCCACACAAACACACATGCACCCATTCATTATCACGTGGATTAATTCGGCGAGTTGCTATGTGTGCCCCAAAATATTCCATATAACTCAAAATAGCAGGTATTTGAAAAGCCAGTTATTTGCTGTGCCAATGGGAGCAGCTGAGGCACAGAAAAAGAAACCTATTTCCCCAATTAGAGATTTGTTGTTTAAGGAAACAAGTTCCACCGAAAGTCGGGATGCTTCCAGTCCTAGCTGTGTGGCTGTGAGCAACTCGTGGTTTCTCTGCAGCCTCAGTTCACTCCTGGTTAAAATGAGGCAAGGGATGAGTTCCACGGGTTTCCCCCGCATATGGTTGTAGAGTTACGCTTTTCTAGAGGCGCATGTGAAGTGAGGGAGGGATTTGTTTGGAGACTCAATTTGCCAGCCCCCAGACACAGTGTTCCGCAGATCACACGCTCTGGGATAAGGAAGAGGAAGAGGGGAAGAGGGGACACGTTGGGCTGTTTCCCCCAAACCTGCTTTGCTTTGCGTACTTAAGACACAGACTTTGCTGAAAAGTTAACTTGGTTAAAAGCACTTCTTTTAAGTTCTTCAAGATTGATTTCTTCCTGTTATTGTTGAAGATCTGCTTTCTGTGGTCTTTTGGTAAATAAACAGCTTTCAAAGGGAAACAAACAGCAGCATTTTGTTTTTCTCCTGCCGGAGTCTAGATGTCCAATTTCAGCCACATCATGTACTAACAGCTCAGTGCTTCAGATAGGGATGGGGAACCCAGAATTCTTGAAAGGGGCAGGGCAGGATGTCCTTTTCTATCGCTCACTGAGTCACAGAAGACAAATGCCTTTTCAGGAGTTTAGTAGTTGTGATTTCAGTCAAGTTCCCGCGGCCCTCCACCACTTCTGCAAATCCGAATGAAGAAGCAGCCACAGGGGCTGTGTGAGTTATGATAGAATGTATTCTGATTAAGTGCTGAAAGTGGCATTCACAGTGATTTCAAAAAAACTTAGTGTCGCTGAAACTTACCATCTAGCGGGAGCAGCATAGCCTAAGAGACGGGCCAGAAGCCCCCGAACACACCCCCTCTCCCTGCCCAGGTAGCAGTGGAGCATATTTGGATTTAATTACAATCTTTTTCTTTTAGCATCTCTGCCCCCGGGGTACCCCCCACCCCGGGTCTTTGGAAAGGCAGGCCTTACACAGAGCACGCTCCTTTTACAAGAGCTGTGACAAGATTGTGTTTCGGTTCCAAAGGGTTAATCCCAAAGTGAATTCTTCACATGTGTAATTTAATACTTCATAACTGCTGAAAATTGGAGTCCACATAATTTATTTTCTTTGGTCGGGCACATTTGCCTCATGCTTGGCCGGGGCTGACTTCAGAGAGACACACCTAAAGCTCTCAAGTGTCCCAAGTGGCCCATGTCAGTTGTACAGAAGGATTGTGGTACTTGGCCAGAGCCCAAGGATTAGGTGTTCCTGAGAAGGTTTTTTTGGCTCTACAAAGCCCTAGGATGTCATGGGAATAGGCTGCACTCCCTTTTCCCCCTTGAAGGCCACATATCAACAGGGTATCTAACCACTCAGAGACAGGCTTTACACAAAGGTATACATTAAAATAAATAGAACATGCAACGAGAAAGAACCGAGAGAGAGGGAGGAATTGCTAAGTGGAGACGGGAAACAATTGCTTCATTGTGGAGCCCGGGATCTCAGAATTGCAGAGTGCAGCTCCACCTACAGGACGACTCGTGAAGCTGGCGCTCCGGGCTTAGAGGCGAGACAGCCTTGCAAGCCCTTTTCATCCAGCTCGCTTTGCACGGGCTTCACCTAACTCACAAAAATCCTACTTTTTATTGAAAAATAATTGTCCCTCTTTGATGAGAGGGATTGAGAGAGCGACACAGATATAATAAGTAAGAGGGGAAAGCTGTTCAAGGGTGCTTTCATTTAGCTCCTTTCTCTTACTTTGGCAGTAAATATTCTTCTCATCCTTGCAATACTCATTTAATCTCTTTCTTTCCTTTTCAACAACTTCCTCTCATTTGGTTTCCTCTCATTATTCCTCGGTTTGGGAGGGGGCATGTGTATTTTCCCCATTCAGACAAAATAGAAGGCTGTGTTTGTTTGAACACCATTCCTGTACTTCCTGGCAAGCTTTTCACTTTAAAGAAGGTTCAGGTTTTTAGGTTTAAAGGAGCTGAACAACTTTAAAGTAATCATTAAAGGCGACTCGGTATGTGCACATTTTCCTCTTTTTGTGCCCCCTTTATTTCAAAGCCTCGCCTGCCAACGCGGTGGCCGCTGTCTAATGCTATTTCAACGGGAGACCTGGGTTTCAGGACAAGATCCAGGCCATAGGGGAGACTTGATGGCTCGGGGAATTAGTAATGGGATTTGGAGCCCTTCATTTCTAGGTCACTGGTTTGAATAGAGCCCAGGTCAGTAATGACTGAAAGTTGTTACCACCCGATGCCTGCTCTTCCCACACTGATCCGAGGTTGCCCGCCGCTCCGTCCCTGAGTGCCTGTGGCACGTCTGCGCTAATGGCATTCATTGACAAGTTGGCTGTTAGAACTTAGGCCTAAATGCGAGGCAGACCACCTCTGCCGTGCAGAAACAGTGTCCTCGCTCTGCCTGGGCTGCCTCTTCAGGGGATAATGCAGAGAGAGAGAGTTAGAAAGCTGTCTTGCCTTTCTGTGATTCTGGGACTTGGTTCCTCTCTCCCCCCCCCGCACCCTGAATCTCCCAGGCGTTGTATCCTCAACCCCTCAAAGGTCAAGTCCACAGAGAAGGACTAACAGGCCACAGAGGGCCAAGTTGTTAAATACTCCAAATGTGTGTGTTCTGAGAAGACTGATTTAAAAGATCTGAACTGGGAGTTACTTTTTTTTTCTTCTTTCTTCAATTTCTAGTGCCACATAATCATGGCCCTTTTAAAATAATGCTTGCTGGACCCCAGATCTGTGCTTACTGAAGTCTAGGGGAAAGGGGAGTATTTGCTGGGCTTATATTAGTAGAGGGTGTGAAAAAGTAATTACAGCTTTATTTCTTTTCTGTTTTATAAGAGGAGAAATGTTTGCTGCAAGAGAATCGAGAGAGGAGTGGAGACTAGAAATTCAAGGATAATACGCTAGTTTGCAGTCAGGGCCGGTTCAGCAGAACCCCTCTCCCCATTCAGAGTGACTTGCCAGGGCAGCTTGCTGTGGTTAAAGAGAGGGGAGGAGCCGGCCTCCCTGTGGGGACTAGGCTGCTGCGCAGCAGAGAGCCGCCTGCCTCTCCCAGCCTGTGGGCCACGGGCACAGCCCACAGGGACCTGGCTCTCGCTCTCTCCAGGGCTCCAGCTTGCCTGCCCTAGGTGGAGGGGAGGCCCATCCCCAGGAATGAATCACATGCTTACGACCGATGAAGAAATCCCATTGCATAACGACCCATTTATATAGGGCTTATATTTAGGTTTCCTTTATCAGACAAGTGGGTTTTAATAGCATTGATTTTTAGTGATAAACCAATTACAGGTGCTTACCACATTGCAAAGATCCTGGATGAGAAGTTCTAACCCAAGAGTTCAGAAAACACAGTATGCTGTTCCCATTTGTTTCTGATTTACTAGTGCCCTCTCTACTTTTATTCCTCCTGGATAGCATGGCTTTTGTTTGCTTGCTTTTCATTTTTATGTGTTTGTTTTTCATTTTGCTTCCAACACTATTTGCCTGCTTTTACTCTTTCATTTTTGTGTTCTTTAGGAAACACTGTCTTCTACATTTTTGCCGGGAAGACCGAAAAGCACGGCAGCAGACGTAAGGACTTTTATTTTATTTATGTATTTCTCCATTGTGAGCCTTCAGGCCACAAAGCTCCACTCCCAACTTTGGGGGCTGTCCGACAGTAACAGTGATTTCCCAGAGGGTCCCAAACCTTGCACAGTCCCCACCGCCCACACCACCTGCAGGACGAGAGCCAGTGGTTCATTGTCTGCCATCCGTTTTCTGCCTTTTCTTTGAGGAGTCCAAATAGTAACTGATTCTGTTATTCTGAGAATCACAGCATTATAGAGTTGGATGGAAACCGTAAAGGTCAGCTTCTTCTCCAATTTCTCTCAAGATGGAGGTCAGAGTTCTGCCTGAGTACCCCTTGAAGTGGAGCTCCTCCTCTTCCAGGCAGCCTCTTCCTTATGTATTGAACATCACACGCAAGTCAGCAAATGGGGCAATAGCAGTGAGCAAAACTGCCTTTACGGAGTTTGGAATCAAGTGAAGGTTGGCAGCAAACGCAAGCCCCAAGTACGGCACTCTGGCACGTTGACGATTTTGAGCCACGGGCACTTGAAAAGGAAATCCAGGGAGAGGCTGTCTCTGGACTTCCCTATCTGCTAAAGACAGCTCCTCCAGAAGGAACTCAATTGTCCTAAGTTCCTCCCCAGGAATTTCCTCCACCAGGGAAGACTGACATTTGTCACGAGAGGAGACGAGAAGTAGACACTATACTCTGATGAGCTTCGTCACAAACTATCGTATCTTTCATCTGGTCTTCTTGGGCCCATTCATTTTTCCTAAAAATAATTTGTTCTCCCCTAAGAGTCCTATATCCCCCCCCCTTCCTTTTCCCTATTAGGATGGGATGTAAGCCTGAGTTTTAAACTACTTTCCCATGGAGTCTCCCATGTATACATGAGGTATACATGTTAATAAACGTGTGTTTTTCTCTTGTTGATCTCTCTCTTTTTTTTTTTAAATATTTAATTTATTTATGTGACAGAGAGACAGCCAGCGAGAGAGGGAACACAGCAGGGGAGTGAGAGAGGAAGAAGCAGGCTCCCAGCGGAGGAGCCTGATGTGGGACTCGATCCCGGAACACCGGGATCACGCCCTGAGCCGAAGGCAGACGCCTTAATGACTGCGCCACCCAGGAGCCCGATCTCTCTTTTATTAAAGGGATCTGAGCCAAGAACGGAGAAGGGTAGAGAGAAAGTTATCTTTCTTCCCCAACACAATGATAGAAGAATCAACGAATACTTGCAAAGGTGCCAAATGTTGATCAGCTTTGACTGCTACCATCTTTCCTAGATTGAACCAAAGTCTACATGTCCTTAACACCCACTCATGTCCTCATCTGACTGCTGAAATTTCACCTACTAGTCTTGGTTTACATGATGGCTCTTGGGGACACTATGTGATTTACTGCACACTCCAAGGATTCTATTTCTTTGACTTTTGCAGTCCTGAGACCTTGACAGGAGTTGGCTGCTCCACAAATGCATGGGTCCTTCAGGAATGCCAGTTTTATCCACAGTGGCGGGACACTGGACCTAGAGGAAAACCTCATGTACTTGAAGTTGCAGTGAGTGTTGGCACCCAAACTAGCACTCCATATTCTGAAGAGTATATGAGTTCAACTTTGCAAGATTTTAAGGAAGAAAAAATGGTATGGGATACCTGTAGCTATGGCTCAGATTTCCTCCACCCATGGTTTCTTTCCTCTGTATGTTTAAAGTGGTGTGAAATCCCTGATTTTGCAGTATTTCCTCATGGAAAAATTTGGTAAGGAACTTGGGGATTTAATAGTTGTATGGCTATGGTGGAATAGTTTTACATAATAATTTTAGTAATACTGGAAGGGTACAATAACCTCATAAAAGTGATTAAGTGATGATCTATAGGGGACAGAGGGATCGTGGGTGGAAAAAGGACTCTCAGTGTGTACATTTTATACTCATTTGATCTGAACCATTGAATGTATTAACTGTTCAGAAATGACATAGCCTTTAAAAATGATTTTAGGACGTTACCACTATTCTAATAATGATAAAAACTTAAAGAAAATAGCAAGGTAAAAATATGTTTTCCCCTAAGCCTTGAATTTCAAAAGGGCTTTCCTCTGAAGAGTTTAGCCAAACTTTTAAACCTTGCTTATTGTATTCAACCCAAACTGCTCCCTGGGCAAATAAAATGAATTATACAATTTATTATACAGTTTTAAGTCAAAACCATGGAGAAAAGAAATAATAATGAACAAACAAAAAAACAACTTCTTATCTGCAAGGTGGGATTCCGAGCTCCTGTATACACAGACCGAATTTCTTGGACTTAGGATGTAGTCCTAAGGGAAGAACAAGTTCAAGTAGAAAAAGGTCCTTGTAGCAATCTTCGCATTCATGTTCTCTCTTGACTTGCTAAGGGATTGAAGACGTAGAATTATAATTCTGCAAGCCTTTCATAAGATGTTTTATTCATTTTGTCAAATGTTTAGGGCTCAGTGTGTGAGAAATGAAATTTTCCACGTATCTGGTTGTGGCTAAAACATGACACTGGTGTCACACAGTCTTGAGTTCTACTCCTACTTTGTCCCTTACACAGTAAGTTGCTTAAATTCTTTAAGCCTTACTTTCTTCATTTATAAAATGAAGTTGATGTTAGTATCCATACATCAGCGTTGTTAAGTAAATGAAATGATATAGTCTAGGCTCTTGACAAAATGGTTGCCACATACTAATTGCTCAATAAATGGTAGCTATTAGTCTTATGGTACTGCTCAGAATTATAATAATTATCATAATTATTATCATATGATCATATATTATTATAATAGTTTTTACCATCTCAAGTTATAATTCTCCTGTGAAGCCTTATGGATTCAGGCTGTGTCCTATTGCCTGCCCCATCATCCTCTGGCTTTAGATAGTAGCATAATCACCGAACCATTCTCCACCTGCATGTTTCTATGTTGCTGACCCCAACACCCAACTCCAAATGTGCATTCAGAATCACCACTGGCTAATCTGCATAGTCCAATCCTTTGGCAACAATTATTGAATCAAGTATGAGCCTGAGACCCAGGTCTCGCCAAAAGGATTCAGTTCTGGGGTGTTTTAAGGCTTTTGTTTGTTTTCATTATCTTTTCCCTAGACTTTATATTAAGTGGTTGTAAGTCCGAGGTTGGTGGGTGCCCCTAGGTCTTATTCATAAGTGTGGGTAACTGGGGCTCCCGTGCAGAGGCTGCTCGTGCTCTCCTGCTGTGCCCTTCCTGAAGCCTACCTCTTGCCTTCTATACCATGCTTTTGGTACCAAAACCCTGGAATTTTCTGCCACGTAGCTTTCTGTCAACTTCCAGGGCCTATAATGACCTCTTCCCTAGGGTCCGTCTTTGGGGAAAGGGGAAAGGACTTCATCTAGAGGCCCCCATTTTACACAAGCTAGCAGTGTATATGCAGGCCCTGCAAGTGTTTGCAGCATGCTTAGGGACACTTATTGATGCACGTGCTCTTGACAGTGAAACCAACAAAGAACAACGGAGTCAAGGAGTAAAGAGCTCTGCTGAGCTCCTCTGAGTCCTGGATCCAGTTGTATGTGAAACAAGACCGATCCTCGGACTTTGACGTTTCTGAATCAATAAGTGAGTTTGGCTGTATTTTCTGTAACTTAGAGAGTTCCATCTTGAGCCACTTTTCCTTGCTACTCCAACCCAAATTGACATTCCTTTATCTGCAATTATTTACCACTCTATGATATTCAGAAATTTTTTATGTTCTCTATTACTGAATGTAGGGGAGTTTGTCTTCCTCAGGTGAATTTCTAAGGGCATTTGCAAGCTATGAAAAAAGGAGGGACTTCAGATTCACTTTGATGTAACCGACTGTGTGACCATGGATAAGGCAGTTAACCTCTCTGATTAGTTTCTTCAGCTGTGAAATAGAAATAAGGCTATTTGAAGTGTTAGGATTGCTAAAGGGATTACACGAGATAATGAATATAAACAGCCTAGTGCACATTAGGCAATCAATAAATTCTTTTATCATTTGTTTGAAGGTAGAGGATGTTGGAGTTAAAACATAACTACTGTCACAAACTAACAGAAACCCAATTTAACCAACTTATAAACAGTACAGTTTCTTTATAGTTTCAGTAGCGTTGGAGTCTCTCGTGGAGAGGGGTATAGCTAGGTGTGGGTAAGCTGCTTGCAGGGACTCACAAGCCACCTCTACATTTTGCTGATCTCCACTTTTTATGCCACTCTTTCTTCTTGCTACAGCCTGGCCTTTTTATTTAATTTTATTTTTAAGTTTGTTTGTTTGTTTGTTTTAGTAATCACTGTACCCCACGTGGGGCTCAAACTCAGGACCCCAAGATCAAGAGCTACATGCTGTTCTGACTGAGCCAGCCAAGTGCCTGAGGCTTTTTCTCATCCCCGGGTCTACAGTGAGGTAAAAGACCATCATCAACAGCCCAATGTTCCCATCTCCTCTGTTCAAGAGGAGAGTTCAAACTGAGCTAGGATTTCTTATTCTTGTCTCAAATTCCTAGAAAGATTCTGATTTCCTTAAGTTGGACCAATTAAATGAGGCTAGGCAAAAGGTAAAAAATTATATTAACTTGGTGCCTTGCACAGTAACATAAGGTTGAAATGAGGGGAAGGAGAACTCTCCAAAGTTAAGGGGGCAGAAGTCCATTGAAGAAGAGATAGCAAAACAAGTGGCATTAGGCTACAGGGATAGTTGTTTTGTTTTGTTTTTTAAAGATTTATTTATTTGAGAGAGAGAGAGTATGAGCAGGAGGGGTAGAGGGGAGAGGGAGAGAGAATCTCAAAGTCCATGCTGAGCATGGAGCCTGATGAGGGGCTCCAGCTAAAGACCCCAAGATCATGACTCGAGCCCAAACCAAGAGTCAGATGCTTAACTGACTACACCACCCAGGTGCCCTGCTACAGGGATGATTTTAAAAAGTTATTCTGAATTCTCTCCCTTTGAACAAAATATTGATGTATGTTAGTATACCTACCATAAATGTATGACCAATTATTTCCTCTGCTGACCTCTAGAATGGAACTACAAACAGAGGGGTTGAATGGTTTTTTTATTATTACAAGGCAGAGGAAAAAAATCAACAATAAGACCTGACCTCTTAGTTCCTTAACATGATCCCAAGAATCTTTAACTCAAATATTTATCAAGTCTCCTTCTTTAAAAAGCGACCATGTCAATCTTTAGTATATGGCTGTTATAATGTTGATATGGACACATTATGTATGAAAAATGGTTAGCTCAACATTTGCTGTGTCTGATTTTCACGCATTAATAATCTGACCATTTAATTAAAATATAATGCCAGAGGGTCCCAATCCACAACACAGAATGACCTAGAGAATGTCCTGTCATTGAGAGGTGGGGAGGGAATAAGGAAGAAATAGCTCAGGGACAGGTTGGTTTCTTTTATATCTGTGTGTGCCTTAATATAACTAAAATCAACATGTATCCAAACTCAGGGCTCCCACCTGGTAGGATTTTCTAGCTTTGCATATGGTGTTTATTTTTTATGTGTTCCTTTGAATTCCATGGGCTGTGAGCGCACTGCAGTGGGATGGAAATGTACAAACTTCAGGTGGAAGTAATTGGCACTTCTTCACCTCCTGAAAACACACCATCATCTTAATGCCCAGACAGAACCGCACTCTGAAGGCTGATTTCTAGGCCAGTGAAACCCAGAGATTCTGCTTCACAAGAGGGACATGTTGACTCAGAAACTTAAAATGAAAAGTTTTCATGTTCAGCTCCCTTCTTACTTTACAAAGATCCTTATCAAAAAAACATTCTAAATTGGAATGAGTGCGTGATCCAGGTCTCTAAAGCCCAGGGACCGGAAGAGAAGATTTCCTAATTACACCAGCAGGGGCTTGGTTTCTATTCTTAGTGCAGCTGGGTAATGTGGTTATGTTTGAGATGTGTCCTTTTTCTGCATCAAGCAGGGCCAGGCTTCAGTTTACTGTGGGATAGAGGAGGCAAGTGGAGATGGTCTCTCAGATTTGGCCTTCCTAAATGAATTAATGCAAACTTTTCATAAACAACATACCTATGTCATTCTTAATTGTGCTATGTTGTAGGCCAGTCAGATTGAAGTATATTTAAAGCACTCGATTATTAAAAGAAAGGATAACTTGATAGCAATTTGAAATTCTCTTTATTTCCTATTCGTTGAATCTTACTACACATCCCTCACTGAAAGTAATTCAGGTTGGAGTTTTCAGACCACCCTGGGGGAGAAGCAAGAGTCACTTGTCAGAATATCTATACTGCAGAGAAGTTTGCTGGTGGAAGTCCATCTCTGAAAATGGGAAATCTCATCCCGAGCGCCAACTATGTGATTATTTTTCAAAGAGGAAGGGCTAAGTGGCAAGGGGCAGTTTTCACCAATCTGTTTCTCTGCCTAGAAGTTGAGTTCTGTTCTGAACTACTGTAAATTCTTAATATGAGCCCATGTCCTTGTGATATGGTTTGATTTATAACTTTTGGCTACCTCCAATGTTCTAAAAAGTACAATAAAACATGGTTTACTAGGAAAATACAGATTTCTTTTTAATAGAATTAGTTGGTGAGTTAAAAAAAAGGGGGGGGGGCAAGTCCTTTAACTTACTATTCAGTTTAAAAGTATTGAAATGACCTACAATGAGGCAAAAATAAACCACTTAGCATCACAAAGTTGATGAACACTATTCAAAAAATTGGTTTCAATCCCAAGCCATTTATTTCCAATCATTAAAATATCTAACTCATGTGGCAATATTCTTTTACAAAAAAAAAAAAAAAGCGGGGGGACCGTTTAGCTTCTTACCCATTTTCTGATCATCCTACTAAGGAAGAAGTAGCCATAAATCCTTATAACACAGCAAACAAAACAAAATCTTGTCTTTTTGGTAATCCTGAAGAATTTTGTCAAAGTGGGATTAAGGCAAGAAGGTTGTTTCTTGGCAAGAGAATTCTGGAAGGAAAAAGAGGCTGAAACTTTGCATCGTTGCATTCATATCTGGTCAAGCTGCCTTATCACAATTCAAACTTTCATGCTGGGAAACTGCTCTTTCTTTGGTACCTTTTCTGCCAGAACTCAACTCTAACAACAAAAGTTTATAAACAATGAAAATTCCAGCTGGTTGACATCAGCGTCACAAAGCTTTCTCTTCACACTGATACAAATATTTACCCTGAGCTCTGGCAAAGCTTTCCTTGCCCATGTCACCCTTAATCATACATTTTTCCTTGATTGAGTTATGCTTTCCAGTACGTGATTTGCTCTGGTTTACTTTTTAACACATCCCAGAGGCTTCATCAAAATCAACTCTGGGCAGGCCATGTCATTTGGTAGCTGCCAAGCATGTTATTGAGAAGGAACTTGGCAAATATCAAAACAGTCTTTTCTAACTGCTCTAATAAATGTGTTTGTTCTTTCTGACCACCATTTACTTTTTAGGTCCCTCATACTCATAAAGAGATGAGCCAAGAAAGTAAGCAGAGATGCACTTCATTCTCTTTAATCCATTCCCTGGAGATAACGTGCTGATGTCTCTTCCAGACACCTTATTGCAAAGAAGTTGAAAACTTAAAAGATTTCATCAATGACTCTTTATTTCCTTCAAGAAGACACAGGGTTAGTTTCTAAAGGTTAAAACAACAGATTGATGTACTCTGTAACTGTAGTAAAGTCCGCTTGAACAAATATTTGCCACACCAAAGTGACTGTGGAGGGATTAGCACAAAATATTGCAAATATTTCTATAAAGCTTCCCTTGCCAAAATAAAATGTTTGGGTTCTATGCACTGAATGCTTGCAAAATCCTTGTAAAGTGCATTAACAGGGCAGAATTCAGGGGAGTTTTTCCTCAAAACAGGTGATGCCGTTACCTGAAAGAAATATAAATAATTATTTCGATTGCATCCGTTTACGCTTACATTGCATATAGGTTTCAGAAAAATCTGGTCATTATACAAAAGCTTTATATGTACCATGTGTCACCACACTACCTCCTTTGGAAATAACACGAAATAAGCTGCACAAGCAAAGCACTCCTTTCTTTTGCCTGGACCAGTTTAAAAAAAAAAAAATCTCAAAAATGAGATGGAATTCCCACCTCTGGGGCATTCACAGTCATTATTTCTGTTATTGTTGCTTTTCCTGTACACCTCAGGGGATATGCATGCACGCACATAAACACACACACACACACATTCACTTACACACGCAATAATCTCTACTTTACCTAGAGAGTTTTACCCTTGCCCTTTGCCAGCCTTCAGACTCACCTGACTAGCTGGAGGTGTGTATCTGTGTGAATATATCGAAAATGCAGTGATTTGTAACAAAATCTACCTACTGTGATCCTTAGCACATAAACATAGGTCAAGACCAGGGTGAATAATTATTATACACTAAGGTGTGACCAACATGTTCGAGAACTTGGAATTTAATAAGATATTGTCCTCAGTTCTATGGTAAAAGTGGTAGCAATTTCTTGTTCGTGGAAGCTCGTTATTAATTCTTTTGTACCACAAGGAACCCATTCTGTGTAAAGAAATGAAAAGAATAAGCTCCATATAGGCCTGAAGGAGTTAGAACAATTTCCCAAATTCCTCACCTGACCTGTTCACAAAAATACAGGAAAGGAACAGCATGTGTGAGTCCCACTATTAAAGACTAATCTCTATCAGTGCGCGAGGCCGAAATTATCCCCACTTTACAGGCAAAGGTCGGGAGATGCTGAAAGTCCTACAAACTTGCTCAAGGTAATTTAGCAAATGGAGATTAGAGATTCAAACCTCGTTGGGGTTCCACAAATAAGCCTCATTGTTTGTTTACCTCAGTTTGTGTGCCCCACATCAGTGCCCACAGACTCAGCCACCTGTGCACAGCTCTGTCACTGGCCTAAGCCACCCGGGGGGGTTAACTCGGATAACCAGTTAGGGATCAACCCCACTATCTATCAGAATCCATTATGATGTTCAGTTCGTGGGGATTCCTTTGGAAATAGATTTTAAAATGGGGTACCTTTTGCTTTCCAACGGTGCTCCGTGGAACGCCAGGTTTCTGAGCAGGCTGTTAGGAGCTCCTCGTGTAGATATCACGTGATTGACGAGGGGTGACTCTGGACACCAACATCTGCCCTTCCCTAAGCTCTTCCCATAGTTTTTGATATATTCGGCATTTGCATAAGATTTTGTGTAAGCAAAGGTTCATTTTACTAAAAAATGATATTTTACACCCAAGAATTCTTATGAATCAGACCTTTGAGCATGTAATTCTTTTCGACCTAGACCATGATTTTCAGAAAGTTGTGATTTCTGCTCATCATCTAGAAGCTCATAGAGTCTAGTTCGTGGTAAAGCTAGGGCTGCATATAAACCTGGTTTATGTTCAACTTTCCAAATGGTAAGAAAGTATAAATTACTGATTAATATATATATATATATATATATATATATATGTATGCTTCAGTTAACACAATACATGTATCCTGCAAATAATGTGTATAAATTTGTTTTCCTATACACCAGTGAGATTACCAGTTTAAGGGGCCATATTAATAATGTGAAGGAAAGTTTTCTATATATTTGGATTTTTTCCAGATGCTATGCAGATACAGCCAGCAAGACAGTAGTTCTTCCTTTAATTGTAACCTAACAAAGTCTATTGTGAAGAGGGAAATACTGTTTTCCTTTTCAAAATTGTTCAGGGCAATGTTTACATCGGAGGACATATCTGGTTAGACCTATTGAACCAGAACTTCCAGGAGCGGGAGTAGACATCTGTACTGTAAAATCATGCCCAGGAGGTCTTGAGTAATCCATCAGATTCGAAATCACTGATTTGGCCTATTTCATTTTCAGACGTGAAAAGCTGGCCCCCTCCCAAGGAGTCCATCTCATCTTTGCATAAAGCTTTCTAATTCTTTCAGGCACACCTTACGCCAACCTGAGTCAAATGCTTTTCTCGCAGGCACAAACAGAGCTAGGCTGAGGACAGGAGATCGGTATGGTCACACCATTGCCATTTCCATAACAGTCTATGTGAATGTCACGTGCGGCCTGGAGTCTTCCCTTACTCATCTGTGCATGAGGATGTCTCACTCACCTTCACGTCCCCAGCCGTCTACCTGGCACATCTTAGGTGTTCAGCATTTGTGTTGCTTTCAAAAAATAATAGGGACATAATCCAAGTTCAATGGTAAGAAACTCTCATCAGCCATCCAGTTTTTGTCTTCTTTTTATTTAACCCCGTGGCTTCTCAATTTTTAGACATTGGTTTATCTCATTTTCCTTTAGGGTCCTTGGTAGCATTTCTTAATGATTCCTTTCTTGATCTTCTCTCCCAGGCACGGCCAATCAATCCTTCATCCTCTCCTCAACTTCCCAGAAGACTATGAATCCTTGGAGTATAGAAGCTCTCCTGATGCTGTTCCCAGACCGTGACCCATGCTGGCAAAGCTTCTGCTCCCATGTGGCTGCATGTTTCATGAGGAGAGCTACTAAAATGCAGGCAAGCACAAAGTCTTAATTGCTTGCTAGTGGGCACTCAGCCAACATGCTGTTAGCAGAATGAAACCCAATCTTAAAGAAAAAGTGCTGAAGCCCTGCTCTGGATCACCCAGCCCCATATGGAATGCACGTGTTTTTTGAGGCGATTTAGGCATGAAGATCTTTTTTTCCACTCTTTTGCATGGGGATGTCAATCTAAGGGTTGCTAAAACATTTTATTCTTAATGTAATAATCCTGTCTGCAGACAACTTTAAGAGACAACTCTGTACTTCCTCTCCCAACCCATGACAAGGACAATTTTTTTTTGTTCCACTCTGAGAACATTAATTTCAGTGTTCTTTGCAACAATGTTGTTCCTTTTAAGAATTTCTACATCAACACTTTAAGATTGTCACTGTCTGGTTCTGAGGATTTACTAAATATTTAGTCTTTGCTAATTAATCTCCCTAAACCTCAGTTTACTTGTCTTTATAATGGGAAAAATAGTAGTACCTTCCTGATATGGTGGCTGGGAGGGTTCCGTGAGATTAAAACTCTTGCCAGTGCCTGACACAAAGAAAATGTGTGATAAATGTTGGCTCTTAATATTGTTGGTAAAAATAATAGTCTAACAGCTTTCTCATTGTAAAAGCATCTCAATATATAACATAAATATTAACACATGCATTTTGGTATTTGGGGGGCTTCAGTCTTTTTTTTTTTTTTTTATCTCTCATGTCCAGGATTACATTTTGATATATTTCTACTGCATCCTTTTTTCTAATGAGATTAAAAACCTTTCTTCACATTACAAGTAACGAAAAACAGACAACCAAGATAAAGA
This sequence comes from Ursus maritimus, assembly GCF_017311325.1. Lineage (NCBI taxonomy): Eukaryota > Metazoa > Chordata > Mammalia > Carnivora > Ursidae > Ursus > Ursus maritimus. The sequence continues at coordinate 81,418,497 of NW_024423343.1, read as the reverse complement.
GAAATAATGGTCCCTAGACTTCTCCTTTAAATTTTAATATCACAGTGCTATTGTCCAAAACTTTAGTTTTTGTACTCCTTTCTGAATCCTAGAATACTGCAAACTTCCCATCACTGTTAAATTATTAAGATGAGTTGAGTATGGACTTTATTAGGTCCTGCAGTGCTTCAGAGAATGAGACATTCAAATTAGTTGTTAAAATTTAAAGTTGTAAAGGTAAGTTTGCATTTCACTTTGAATCACATCCCCTCCCCAAAGCTTGTAATAATCCTTTGTCACACATGGGGCTGGAAAGGATTGCTCCCAATGACCCAGAGCTGTACTGCCAGCATCAAAGTCCCCATTTGCATTTTTCTTAGGAGTTTTAGAATGCCTTAATGCAAATAGGATACCTGGTGGCCCACCTTTATATTCCCAGACTTCCCCTAGGAGCATTAAGATTATACTCTTCCTAGGATACTTTTTCCATTTGCTATAATAATAAATTAAAACTCCAGAGAAGCAATGTCGGTGGTTTCTGTTGTCAGTTTCTATAATATGAATCTATTTGTTGATATATCAGTTTTAGCACAGAAAGACCTCATCCCAGAACTCTCATTAATATCAGCAATTTATACATACAAGTACTACAACCAACATTAAAAATTACCTTTGTCATTTTCATGGTAAACATTAAGAGCCAGATTTGATGAGAAAGACATCATCCGTATGGTAATTTGATATCTTCGAAAATCAGGGTAGGCCATTTAAATTGCTAAGTTCAATAAAATGCCATTAAAGATATCTTATTCCCTTTCTCCCCAACCAATTCTGAACCCAGGAAAGGGTTACCAAGAAAGCTTGAATAGTGTCTTGTTTAACTTTGAATCAGATATGGCTCCATTTATGTCTTCAAAAAACGGTAAGAATTAATTAATATTAATCTATAATCACATTGATGGAAAAATTAATGGAAATTTTAATAAAAATATAACCTTAACAGGATTTGAAGTTGTCCTTTAGAATATAAAGCCAACACTTTATCCACTAAGCAACTGGTCCTCTGCTACCAGCTGATGAAATTGTAAAAATTAACTACAGAATATTTCTTCTTTTGTTCTTTGTGCATAAGAGAAATGTTTTTGAGAACTACAAAGAAAAAGACATTAAAAATCAAAGTAAATATGGAAATTGACCAAGCCAATTTGATATAGAATGTATATTTATTTAGGGAAGTAAGGTGTTTGTTCATCCAAACAGATCTTATTCTCTCTGCTAACCTATCAAGGCTTTGGATTATATTTTTTACACTATAGTTTCTGAGAAGACTTGATAATCCTAAATAAATAGGTCAAATTATTTTGGATTACTGAAGTCTGGGGAAATATAAGATGACAGGTCAGTATTTAGCATATTAAATAATTTTGTTTAAGGAAAAAATGCATGTATTCTGAAAATCAGTGCAATATTAAAACTATAATGTTAAACGTGTATTTCTTGAAATATAATCACATTAATTTTCTCTACTTATTATGCGCTATATAATACTGAGCAAACTAACCCATACATAGTGGTCATTTATTAGGAACTTATGATTATGAGTGAAACTTATCTTTTTCACTACTTATTGAATATTTCTAACATTAGATACTGTGCATTAAAGGTAATACAATGTATGTATAATATAGACTATTATTTTTGCCATTGTATTTATTTGGTGCTTATCAATATTTCAGTGCTAATACTGAATGTTAAAAGCTACTTTTTCTGGCATTATATCATCCGGAGATCCGTATCAGAAGGCACTTCTTTGTAGCTACAGAATAATAACTTAGCTTTATAGTGATAACCCTAAAGCAAACAAAATATCCTGAAAGCCTTTTTAAATTATCAAAGAAAAAACTAATATGAGAAAAATGTAGTAGTAAGTACACTTTTGTTATATTCTAATAATTTGAAAATTGATAATTCACGTATATATGGTTAGTCTCTGCAAAGCACAATTTTTGATTAACTAAAACAATGAATCCCTGACTACCCCCAATGGCAGAATTGACAGTTCTAGCATGATAATTAGACCCACTGGTGGACATTCAAAATGAAGCAGAAGCAAAGATTCTGACTTCTTTTCTGTTTATTTTTACAATTCAAGTCATGTTTATAATCAGTGATGTGGTAAATAATCTTGTCTCATTCTTCCTTCCAACTACCTGATTTCTTGGAAGCAGCATCTTTATTCCAGAAGCATAAGGAGATGAGAAACGTAGCTGAAAATTCCACTGATTTTAGAAGGGAACAGCTTTTGTCATGAAGTATTCCTCAGTTTAAATATTTTCCTTAACACTGGGCAAGAATTAGCCTCGAGCTACAGGCCTCCAGGAGCCTGGGAACCAATGGGAACTTGTAGGAGCCAGTTCCCCTCCTCAATAAACACTGAGGCCTTTTTCTTACATATGTCCCCTTGTATTATTTGACTCGATATTTCCCATTTTATTTCCTTGCTGTTAATACAAAATGTGTGAAATAATATTGCAGATGCAAAATGCTTACATACTCTAGCCATGACTGAAGGTAAAACAAACAAATGAATAAACATAAATAAAGTATACTTTGAGAAAAAATGTACATCTTCTACCTGGAGACTGATATAACTCTGATATTGACAAAGCCAAGCCCTATAATTTAATCTGTTCAAAGAGTATGTGTACGCTCATGAGTTCATTCCTCGGGAAGAGACATTGTTCGTTGTCACAACTCTCTGGGGTTTGGGTGCTGGCTTCTAGTCAATAGAGGTCAACGATACTGTTAAACATCCCACAATACACAAGACAGTCCCCACACAGAAAATGACCCAACACAAAAAGATGTGTACTATTGAGGCTGGAAATTTGCCTTATACCCAGTGAATTTGGCTAAATCCCACTTAATGTAAGTCATCTTCAATTTTCCATGTCATTTCTTTCTCCACTGGATGAAAACGAAGCAAAGAATATGTGATACAATATATTTCTTCGAAATGAAAGAACTGATGCACTGCTTATTTTGAATGTAAAATTGCTGTGCCTGAGATTACACAAAAATACCAGAAAGAGTTGTTCAGTGTTCACCACTGTCAGCACTCCACCACAGATACCCCATCTGGTGCAGTCTGATACGGATAATAATGGTGGAGTGTTCTTGCTGTCTTGACTGTAGTCATTACTGTGATGTTATTTTAGGACTAAGTAGTGTTTGCCCATTGGACCATAAAAGTGTGTCATGTAAATACAGGTTTTAGAACACACAATAGTCTGTCCATGTGTAGAAATATGCAGGGAAAAAACCCTCATAAAATGCTTTTTAATTTGTTGGGCATGTGAAGTAATTCCTTTTCAAAGTTAAATCACTTGGAAAAAAGGGGGCTTCTCTTTTCAAAGACCCCGTAAGTAATTATGCTGCATTATACATCATTCATATGTCAATGCAAATTTTGTTTTTAAATGGAAGGAGTTTTGAATGACACGGTACCAAGCAAATGTCCAACATTAACCAAACCTTTTATTTATTTATTTACTCTCACCTGAATTGCTCTTTGAAATTGAATTGGGGGTAGGGGGTTAGTATTTATGTAGCCAGCAACCTCATATTTGACACTTCATCCTAGAATTAAATTCCGAACACTGAAATATCTCATAGAAAAGAAATTACAAATGACAATAACCTTAAAAAAAAATCCTTAACAACAGTTGAAACCCTTTTCTCAGTAGATATTATATTTATATTGACAGCAAGAAATAAAATGGGAAATATGAAAGGCCAAAATAGTATTTAGAAATTCTATACTTTGAATCATACAGAGAATTGTACACTTAGAAGTGTGTGATTATAATGTTGGAAGCTTGAAATATATGCTGTGTTGAGCTTTTCCCCCATCCCTTAACAATGATGAACATTTTCTTATTGAGATCAATTTATAATAATGACAGTTAGAGAGTAAAATTTATAGTTATGTAAAATGAAACTGTCCAGATTGGATGCAGTGACTTGATGATACACAGAACAATCGGAGTTATTAAAATGGTGGGTGGCCTTATAGACCCTCAGATGCTTCTCAAAACAAATCATCTTGACAGGAAGAAAATTTTACAAAATGAAGTTTATATGCCTTCTGCTCTTTACAGACATTTTAAACTTGAGAAACAAATCTAGAGAAATATTGGAATTTTATTTTTCAAAAATAAAATGGCCAAATACCTGCAAATACTCTTTACACTCAGACTTTATTTAATTTTAATATTTTAAGAAATGTGTGTGGGAGAGATGTAGATAGATGATAGGTGATAGATAAATAGATGATAGATATAGATAGATAGATAGATAGATAGATAGATAATAGATAGATAGATGATAGATAGATAGATAGATAGATAGATAGATAATAGATAGATAAATAGATGATAGATGATAGATAGATGATAGACATTTTCCTTTTTACCTTTGCCATCATTTAGAAGATAGATTAGATTAGATTTAGAAATCTAATTAGATTTCCCATCATTTAGAAGATAGTTAAACCCATTCTAGTAAGAGCCAGTTTTACCTTTGATCTCATTAATAAATGTTTAGGTCAAACCAGCAACTGCTTCAAATCCATTCCTCAGTTCTATCCTATAGGTGTTGAAATTGAAAAGAAAAAGTGATTAAAATATCACTTTATCTATGCAGTGACATATTCCCAGTTATAGGAACTACTGACCAGTTTTATCCATTTCTAACACATGCATAAGTTTTCAATTCTTTGACATTGCCGCACAAGAAAATATCACTGATAAGGATTTGACCTGAGACCTACTCAATAATATGATAGTTTACTTGTCCCTGAATGGATCTTCTTCCATTAAAGAAAAATACCAACGGATGAGAGCTGAGATGGCAAATTCTGAAACAAGACTGTCATGCTCGCTTCAGCAGCACATACTAAAATTGAAATGATACAGAGAAGATTAGCCTGGTGCCTGCACAAGGATGACACACTAAAGCAAGACCTTTGCGTTGAATCTCCAGGCTCCAGTGTACTGCCCGGGCATTCTTAGACAGGTTAAGTAACTGCCTGTGGTTGAGTTGCCTCATCTCTAAATGTTGGTGCTAAGAGTCCCTGCCTCATAGGATTTTTACAAGGAGTAAGTGATTTAATATATATGAAGATTTTAAAACTGTGCCTAACCTTTAGTAGCACTGTATAAGAATTAACTCTTTTTGAAAATATTTTTAATATTTTTTTCATCACTTGAAGAATAAATGTATCATCCTTGTATAGAACTATGATTTGTTCATTGTGTGTTTGTTACGGGTACCACAGTAAGTAACCGCAAGCAACCTCAGGTTCAGATATAAACATCTTCCATTAAACTAGTAAAAATACTAGCTTTTGCAAAAAGATTAGGATAACTAAATTTAGTGTTAGTTAAAGTCTTAGCAAAAATGTCCGGTACGAAGTTTAAGCAATATTCAGGGGTTTAGTTCTCAGTATTTCTATAGGATAGGTTTGTTTTTCATGTGTAAAAAGTCATAAAGAGTAAGGGTTCCTGAAGGGAAAACCAAAAATAATTTCCAATTTGTGAAGTTCAATTTCAGGTATAAGGACATCCATAAATATTAGACCGATTCGTTTTTGTTTGCCATGTGATCTGTCAAATATACTCTCTCTTGTCCAACGACGCCCTTACCAAGTAGTGCTTTACTACAAAATGGATGAGTCAATTGGCCCAATTGTAAAATAATTTGAACAATATCGAGTATCCCAATTTTATCTGATGTGCATGGTATGAGATCCAATAGTGGAGTTTGTATGACAGTTGTGGCCATTTTAAGATCTGTATTAAAGTTAAGTTGCTTGAGGACTAGGTGGCCAAGAGCATCCTACTAGTCAGAACCTAACAGTCATGACCTAATAATCTGGTTTTCTGTCAACCTCAGCAACCTAATCTCATGCTTCTTCTTTGCTCACTAATCTTCAGCCACACTGGCCAATTTTTAGTTTCTCAATTGAAAATGTCCTTTATTCCACAGAGACTTAAGACAAATACTGTTTCAACTGCTTAGAATCGTCTTCCTCCGCCTTTTCATCTATTCAGTATGTCTCTATTGGGATATAATTTGAGCTGTCACTTCTCTCAACCTCTAAAATACATTGTCTTCTCATTATATTATCTTATATCTCCTTGTACTTCTATGGTGTAGGATTAATTTAACATTGTAGCTTATTATTTCTTTCATGACTTCTTCCCCAGTACACCATAAACTTCATGAGGATTTGGACCTTGTTGCATGTTCATTTCTGTTCTCTGCTGAAATGACATGGATGCCCTCACCTCAACAAAATGCGTACTGATATACTACTCTTCTCTTCTGACTTTTGATTAATTTGAAATGGTCTGCTTGATAGTCACACTCAATATGATCCAGACAGACGTCTTGGATTGTTCCATTCCACCTATATTCTCCACTAAAGGTGAGAATCCTCATCTCTTGTAAAGAGAACTCCCATTCACCTACTGGTCAAACCAGAAACTTGGAAGTCATCCTTGATACCTCCCTTTTCCACACCCTCCATTTCTAAATCATCGCTAAATCCTGTCCTCCGTATGCATCAAATGTATGTAAATAGGTCCACATGTCTTCTCCACAATTGCCACATGTATCATTCAGGGTCCTGCCACAAAACAGTGACCCAGTCAGAGTGGGTAATATGAAAGAAACGTTTAATGAAAACATATTTAAAAGATAGGGTAAGTAAGGTGTGTGGAAACCAACCAAAAATACTTCAAGACCCTACAGGTAGGAACAAGCAACAGGAAGCTGTCGACAACGTAGGCTGGAAGGACAAAGAGAAGGAAGAGTTACTGGAAACTAGAAAGGCTAGCTCCATGGTGAGAGACGTTGGAGATAAACCACGTCTTCTGATAGAAGAGCAGAAGTCAAGGCACGGAAGGAGCAGGGGAAGAAAAATTGAACTTCGTTCTGCTGCCAACCTCAAGTAACAGGCTGGTGTTTCCAGTTAGTTAAACCAAAGTGGAATTTAAAAGACAAAGAAACCCCTCGATGTCATGCATAATCATTAGTATTTGTGGGGCCATAAGGCATGGACAGAACAAACTGAAAGTATTCTGCAAACAATTTTTCTCCTAGCTTTCGTTGTTTCTTACCTGAACTATTGCAATGATCCACTAACCAGTTTACCAGCTTTCTCTGTCACAAACACCTATACTCAATCCATTCTCCTACAGCAGGAAGAATTCTGTTCCTGGAATGAAATCCATATCAAGTTTTTCTGCTTAAAATATCTGTCAGTATTTATCTTTTACTCTCAAACTCTTTGTTTTAAAATTGTATAACTTTTATTATAAAGGTTAATTTTCTTAATTTTTTTCCACACTAGACCTAGATCTGTGAAGGCAGGCATTACCTATTTTCATCTTTGAGTCCCCTATTAATATGACTAGAACACACTAAGTGCTAAATAAATATTGGATGAATTCATAAATTTTAGAAAACAGATTTGTATTTTTAAAAGCTTCCCAGGAGGGGCGCCTGGGTAGCTCAGTCAGTAAAGCATCTGCCTTCGGCTCAGATCATGATCTCTGGGTCCTGGGATGGAGCCCTACATCAGGCTCCCTGCTCAGTGGGGAGCCTGCTTCTCACTCTCTCCCTCTCCTCCCCCCTCCTGAGCCCTCCCCCACTTGTGCTCCCACTGGAGCTCTCTCTCTCAATTAAATAAATAAATAAATCTTTAAAAGCTTCCCAGGTGATTCTAGATTTAAAAAATGATTATTAGGACAACTAATCTTCTAATGCTCTAATTGTAAAAAGAATAATTAGTAAAATTAATCCTTATCCATTTGATTCAGTTATTATATGTTAAATAGAAACTCACAGTGTGTTCATGAAATGTGTTTCTTTGCTAGGGCTTGGCTAAGTCTTTTTTTTTTTTTTTCCTGGTTCTTTTTTCCCTCTCAGATACCAGGTTTAACCTTGATTAGGCAAACCAAGTATTTCTCCCTTTTAAAAGCTCATTCATAAACAATCTGATGGTGAACCAGTTCACATCTAATCCTGGATTTGAGGAGAGGAAGTACTTCCCAAGGAGGTGCTTTAATGCCTTCTCATTATCAGATACTTTGGAAAAGAAAAAGATTCTTTTCTACAATTGAAAAATATAACATTTTTGTACATTTAAGAACTACCAAAGGACTGATGTCATTTCATCAAGCATTTTATTGTTAAATTGCTTTTTCTTTTCCTTTTGATCACAGGCCCTAAAGTTTCTACATACCTGGTTCTGACCTTTTTCCATTTCATTTCTGATAATTTTTTTAAATAAATTCTTCCATCTCATTTGATATAAGGTCAGTATTTTCTTATCTGTGTTCACATGTTTATATACATTTGATATGCATCTGCCTGTTGTAGTATTGAAGCAATTCCATTTCTGTGACACATTCTCTAACACCACCTTTGCCAAGAAATGTTCATATTTCAAAATCTACTATTTTGATAAATAAAGAATAATAAATTAGTTAACTACTATAGCATTTGGGGACATGAATACCTCTCATGATCTCTAAGTATTTTAATAAAGTAATTTCAATAAACTTATGTGATAAATAAGGAATACATATATATACATATATATATATGCCTATGTATGTAAATAAAAATACTTATGTTTAAGCATAGAGATGAATAAAGGCTATATATTTTATCTCATTCCTCCACTTAAAAATGAAATGTAAGTAAAATCCTTAATTTACTGAAAATAATTGTGTAAACAGCAATTTATTAAAGAAATTCTCTTATCTTCTGCGTTTAATTTTGAAAAGGGCACTAGCTTTAACACCTAATCTCCAGCATTTCCATTAGCAAACTGCCCTCCCCTGTGTCTGTATGTATTAACATCCATCCTAGGTTGTAATCAAATATTTGTGTAATTATTCTTGGCAAAGTTAGAGGCTGCAAAGCACAAGATACATATAAAACTATAGTGGCATGTTTTCATTAGTGAATTTATAAAACCTGGTGTATTTCTTTATTAGAGTCCCCAGTAGGTGAGTTCAATCCTTAAGATAAAACCACTAAAATTTGCAGAAAATTTATGATCCCAAATTTTGATTCCAAATTATTCAATTTCTACCTCCGCCTAAATGCAGTCATTACTGACATTCCTGTTTCTGTCCCTGTTTATTATAAGTGTAAGGGTTAGATAATTTGGTTTATTCCACAGTTCCCTAATTGAAATCAAGCACGTCCATCTAATCTGTCCAATATGATTGCATTTTACAAAAAGACAAGGAAATGTCTTATATCCTTTGCATCTCTCGTGATTTCTAGCACAGTTCTAGACATGAATAATTATTGAATAATTATATATTATTTACTCCATATATTTATGCAATTCTAACTGATTGTTAAGATATAGTATACAGTTTATTTAACAATGCTGGAGGTGATAAATTAAAATCAAACCTCTGGCATTTACTTAAGGAAAATCTCAAGAATCATTTACTTAGGGAATCTACTTTGCCAAGTCTTTTCTTGGTGTTAAATGTGATCAATATATCCTGACTGTTAATGGCAGTAATAAGATTACTATCTTTATCAACCTCAAGACTTCAAAAATGAAAGGAAGTGGAATCTTGAAGCCAGGTGCTGTGGGTCACAGAGGTAGGAGGAGTAGAAGATAGCCCCTCCATCTTCCCCTACTCACCTGTATGCACAGGGAATGATGAGTGAGAAGGCAGCAGCCTCCAGACAAAACATCACAACTCCAAAATGTGATGGTTCTGAATTTTATTTTTACTCGTGTTATCATAGATTTGATTACAATTTTAAATTAATAAATAAATATTTCTTGGGTATTGCTAAATTAATACACTGTGTTAAAATTTTATGCAGTATTATATTATTTTTCTCCATTTTAGATTCTTTGACCTTCCAGATATTTGATGGAGCAAATGCTTTTATCCTTAAACTGATCTTGATAATGAGTAGTAAAAATTGATGTTCTAAAGACATATCTATCTACATTACCTTTTATTGCAAAATCTACATTCCAGGAGTACCTGGGTGGTTCAGTCATTAAGCGTCTGCCTTTGGCTCAGGGCATGATCCCGGGGTCTTGGGATCGAGCCCCGCATTGGGCTCCCTGCTCTGCTGGGAGCCTGCTTCTTCCTCTCCTACTCCCCCTGCTTGTGTTCCCTCTCTCACTGGCTGTCTCTCTCTCTGTCAAATAAATAAATAAAATCTTCAAAAAAGAAATCTACATTCCAGTGTTAGGTAATCTGCTCTGTTTTAAAATGAATCTAAATATTAGGTCCTGGGGAAGAACAACATTTAGAGAAAAAAATGTTAAAATATAGCAGCTAATGTTAATACTTACTAATACTTGCTTATCCACAAGTGTTAAAAGGGAAAGGTTTTCCAACCATTATAAGATGTTACAGTGTTAATCTACATTTCAAAAGATATTTAAAGGCAATTCTAGAACTGTCAAGGACCTGCTCTTAAGCTTGAGAGAAACCTACAAAGGAATGCTGACAGTTTCATTTTATGTGATATGAAAGCATTATTTTATCAAGAAAATGTTATTAGTTCCTTAGACATTTGAGCACTTTAGACTGCAGATCCTCAGAAAGTTCCACAGATACGCTCTAGTGCATGATGCTAAGATATTACCTATGTAAAATAACCTGAGATATAAAATTAAAGGTGTGGTCTGAATAAGCAAGGGTTCTTCTATTTCACTTGGTTCTATCTCAAAATTATAGCACAGTCGGAAGCTTCAATAAAGCACTCATGTTTGAAAATCCCAAACGTTGAAGGAGGGATTTAAAAGTATATGCTAAAGTATGTTTAAATGTTTGTTAAAGGCTTACAAACTGGAAGAGTCACATTGTAAGCAACCTTTGGATTTTATAATATAGGCTTGATAGAAGTATGCCACATTCCTGCTTCTGATACCCTCCCCAAATAAGAAAAGTTTTGTGGTCTTTGTTTGTTGTTGTTTTGGTTCTTTTGTTTTTGTTTTTGTTTTTGCTTTCTCTGTGGCAGCAAAGAATTCTTAACCCAGATAGCCCAGAGGTCTACTGATTTGGGCACAAATGAAGACCACTAACTTCTCATTATTTTGCATTGTTTCTCTTCTATCCCTTATTATACCGTTTTCCAAAGTATAGCAAGCTTATCACTGACAGTTGATAAGATGAGTTGAAGCAATGCATGAACAGATTTTATTATTTAAAAATTGAGATAGTTGCACATTCACTTTAACATACATTATATAAAAGATAATCAACACATTAAAAATACCTTAGATATTATTGCTTGGGATTATAAGCAATATTTAGGTAATATAAATATTGAAGATTTTCAAAAGGAGTTGATTTAAAGAAAGATATTAAATAAGTACTAGAGAAGGTGGCACATAACTATGGCAAAAGTGAAGGTGGGACAGAAATGTCTTAACTAGAAGAGACACTGTCCATGGTACTCATTGTTCTCATTCTTCTCAAAGACATGTTATCCCATTCTGAATCCAAATAAAGCTTTACCTTTTGAAAGGTTCTGATACTGCCATAAAAATATCTTCAGCCATCTCCAATGACATTGTATTCCAAAATGAGCCTTTTACTAAATCATTAAGTCTGATGTCAATAGTTATGTGATAGTAGGAAATAACACCAGTAAAATATTTTGTCTTTTATCTTCTCCATCAATGAAAACTATTAATTTTCCTCTCTAAAACATGTTCCTCTACATATGCTGTGTAACTCTTCCTTTCCACCTTGGTCTTGCAAATTTATATTTAACCATTAATTAGTAAAAGTGCAAGAAAGAGGGATTTTATTTACTTATTGAACTTGCATCCTTAACTCATTTACATATTCTTCCATAACCTTCCATGATGCATTCTAATTCCTATCAATGACTTCCATACAGATTAATCTTTGAAAAACATTCTTTTACTGAAGCTCATTAAATGCTTTAACAGATTTGTAGACAGTACTTGCTATATCCCAGGCTCTATGCTAAATACATAGATTATCTCCTTTTTATCATCACCTTATACCAAGTCTACTAAATACAGATGAAAACAATGAGACGATAAAACACCAAAGGTCTTGTGTTCACTCTTGGAATCACACTGGTTTCAGTACCCTTAACTTTTGCCACTGCATTACATTATTTTGATATACAAATCTGATATCAAGATTTACAGTGAATCTTCTTTCATATTTATCTTCAGCATGTGACCACATCAGTCACTCTCTCAATTTTGAATGCCTGTTTTGCTTGATCTTGTGATGCTCCTCCCTATTGATTTCCTTTTCTCTTTTCTCAAAAATTACATTCTCCTTTGCTGATTCATCCACATCTTACTGCTTTTATGAACGAGCCTTGCACAAGGTAGCATAATTGACCTATCTCTGTGCTTATGTATTCATTATTTAGCATGTCTTTAATATCAACTCAACATTTGAGACAACAACAGAATGAAAATATTATCAAAACACTGTTACTACTCTTTGCAGAGTCACTGGTGTGATTTTCTCCACTAACTTGGGATACTAAATCATATCCTATTTTGTTTTTAAATTAATCATTTAGGTTTATATATTTAGTAGAAATTATAGCTACTGCTTATCTTGTTTAACTGTACTTCCAAATACCAGACTGGAGAAAGAGAGTAGATCATTCTGAAAGAGAGAACTAAGATCATTCTTTCAATGGCAATGGTGTTATTAGTAGTCCTGGTGCCTACTCAGGTCAAATGGCAATTCCACGTGTGCTATTGAAGTTAAGATTTAAGTCAATATTAACATTAGTTTGTGCTCAAAAGTTTAGTCATTCTTCCATGAACATAAACACTAAGGAAAGGTCTCAGGGCATTTTGCCTAAACCAAGATGAATAGCCATACCTTTGAGCTCAGGTAACCACTCTGGATATCAACTTCTCACGTGATTATTTCTTCTCTAAGGATTTAATATGCTTTCCAGGACAGCAAAATTTAATTAAGAATGTTATAGTCAATGAATAGAGAAGCTTAATGAACATTGGTTCTCAAAAAGGAGTAGGTTAGGGTCTTTGTCATTGCCTCTCAAGAGACTCAGGGACCACTATATAAATATAATAAATTTACTTCCTAATAACAGAGAGGATTGGTGGAGGCAAGCCATACTCCTCTGAGGCAATGGGATCCATGCAAATGTTGAGGGAAGAATCAAAGAATATCTGTTTCTCTATACTGGAATATATTTGCTTAGTATCTCTTGACATTGTCCCTTAAAAATAAAAATTAGTCTCTTTTCACTAGGTATCCTATTAGAGTTTGTACATTAAGCAGGGATAGCTTGTATAAATCTAGGAAACATTGCTATTTCAATTTTTTGCCCCAGAGATTTTCTCTAGTGAGATAACAAATTTTGATTAGGAAATCCTTCATTAAAAAAGAAAAGAAAAGAAACACTTCATAGACAATCACTATTATGAACCATAAAATGCTCAGTTTGTGAAATTCAGATGAATTAGAGGATGAAGGAGGAGAATAAAAGAAGAAAGTTTTTGAAAGAAGAGGACAAGTCATGAAACTTGCTAGAAGACTGGAGCCTGTGGAGAAATATTGCTTGTTGAAAGTTTCTAGTCATAGGAGGATCTGAGTACTTTCAAGAAATGGAATGTGTAGGGGAGCCTGGGTGGCTCAGTCAGTTAAGCATCCAACTCCTGGTTTTGTTTCAGGTCATGAACTCAGGGTTCTGAGATTAAGCCCTCAGCCCTGTGTCAGGCTTCACCCTCAGCAGGGAGTCTGCTTGAGAATCTCTCCTCTCCCTCTGTCCCTCCCTCCTTCCCTTTCTCTCTCAAATAACTTAATTAATTAATTAATCTTTTTTAAAAAAAGACTCTCTCTTCCTCTCACTCTGTCCCTTTCTCTCTCTCTCTCCCTCCCAAATAAATAAGTAAATCTTTAAAAAGAAAGAAAGAAAGAAGAAAGAAAGAAAGAAAGAAAGAAAGAAAGAAAGAAAGAAAGAAAAAGAAAAAGTCTCCTAACCCAGCATCCTGTGCCAAGGAAATTTGGGAAAATGACTCAGTTTGAGTTCCCCCAAAAACAAAGCCTATATGGACAAATACTTGTGTCCAAGTAGTTTACTTATTTAATATGTGATTCAAAGAAAAAGTGAATAGGGAGAATTGAGAAAAGAAGGGAGGAAAACACAGAGTAATAGCACATCATCAAGATCCTTATTATAGCCCTTTATTCCTTCGTGGTCTAGGAGAGATGTGCAGGTTATCTCTGAAATACAGGACTCTGGAATCCTCTCATCACTGGTTCCTGTTACCCATTGGTTGAGGGTCATCCCCAGAGGTGGTAACTATTCCATTAATGGACTACACTTGTGTTTGGGTTAGTGACCCCCCCCAAATCATCAAAGACATTCGTGCAACAGAAAGCAGTAAAACACCCACAGAAAAGTGAGTGCCTGGGGTGGGACAATGGCAGCTTCCAGGGAGGTAGTATAGTTTACCTTTCAGTGGTTGACATCTGACATGGGCTACAGAGGTAGGCTAGAATGAGTAAAGTTATTGTGTGATACAATATGGAGTAAAAGACTAAACATCAGGACATGAAATGAATTAGTTCAACAAAAGCAAAAATTCAGAACCTGATGTGTCTAGAGGAAATATCAAGGTCACCCTTATCTCCAAAGGTCTATAGAGAATTTATTGAAATCCTGGGTCTTCTCACCTTACCCAGCATGGTGGGCCATCATGACCATATCCCTTAGATGACATTCAAATTACCATGTTGAGTTCAAACGTAGTCTCTTTCTTCAAACAAATCTTGAGAACAGCACTCTCTATCTAAAATAGATGGACTGATTTGGGGCAATAATGTTTCTAAATTTGTTATATATTTGAAGTACTGTATTATGAATATAATTATTATAAGTTATAATAAATCTGAATTCCAAAACCTTTTTTGTCTCCTTATAGAATTACCTCTTAATTTCTCACTAAGACACAGTATAAGCAGTTTATAACTAACAGTTATTGTTTTTCTGAAATAATAGTAGTAATTATTGAGTATTTCTCAAGTGTTGCCAATCTTCTAAGTGATTTACATGTGTTAACAAATTTAATTCTCACAACAATCCTCTGAGGTAGGTACTATTATTATCCCCATGCTTCTGATATGAAAATTAAGGCACAGTGAGGCTAACTAATTTGTATAAATTCATCAGCTACTAAGTGACAGAGCTGGAATTTAGGCCTGAGAGTCAGGGTGCAATCCAAAATTTAGAGCACTGAATATTATGCCTTTTGAGACAAAACATAAAGTTCTTAGAAATCAAGATGCAAAATCCTGTCATTTCATAATCACAGTATTAACTTTTAAAATGATCTAATACATCTCACCAGATATACATGCAAAACATACTTTACTTTAGATTCTATTCATTTTTTGAAAATTTAACAATACAAAATAGGTCAAGCACCTTTGTTAATTAACTCTATTTCATTAAAATTATGACCTCTGGTTTAAAATGCCTTCACTCTTGTGTGTTAAATTTATGTGGATGATCCATAAACAGTCCCTAATTAGTCACATGTGTATTCAGATGTGGGCTTGTGTGTTATAAACTAACACTGAAGTGTATAAGGAACTGTCAGTCAGATCAAAAGTCAACTGAAAATCATCCCGTTTGCAAAGCTGAGAGCCTGTCACAGTTAGTTAGTCATAAATGTTTAAAACAGCAACCAAACTTTTATTCTAATTGAGCATGAGTTGAAAGGCTACCCACTTTGATGTCTTTGCTTTTATCATTTGTATATAGCTAAAAAACTACTATTATGCTTTTTTTTAATCCCCCCTTGGAGTGGTAGACATTACTGAGTTCTGAAAATATACAGGTAGATCAGTCCATAATTGCAAGGCCTTTCTACAGTTTCCAGTTATGCCTATAATCTTCCACGTGCGAAAGTTCAAAAGTAAAATTCTTCCCTCTTTTTTCTCTATTTGATCTCTTTCTCCATGTATTTGTGGTTCAAGACATAAGGAACTCATCTTTGCAATAATATTTAGAGAGAGATCATTCAAAGTGTAATAGTCCTCTTATCCTATTTTTTCAAGCTTCAGCAGACACGAATCAAATAATAGATTTTTTTCATTAATACTACACATTTTATCAGTAAAATTTAGTGGTATTAATGGCCCCATTCTAGAGATTTACATATTGAGACTCAGAAGTGAAACGACTATCAAGGTCCTAGAGCAATCCATCCAGCCATATGGCAAAGATTTCAAAGTGCCAGGCCTGCACCCATTTCCATTCTTTCATTTTAGAATTTGAACACAAGTCATGCATTCAGGATCATTATCCTGTAATTTTATGGCCAACAACATTATCAGTTGAATAGCCAGTGCTGGAAACACTCTTCAGACTACCCAGAGGCCTGTAACGGTGGCCATGTGTTTCACTTTTTATGCTATAAGCTCCTCAATAAATTATTATTTTTGTTCAAATAGTCAAATCTCCTTTAAAGATACTTAAACAATAAGAAAAAATATGTATGTTTACAAACACAATTGCCATTCTCTAGTCTCTTTATTCTTTCATGTAGATGTTGATTTTCATCCACTATCATTTTCCTTCTGTCTGAAAGACTTACTATAATATATCTTGTAGGGCAAGTCTGCTGGCGATGAATTTCTCTATGACTGAAAATATCTTTATTTTGCCATCACTTTTGGAAAATATATATGCCAACTATGATATTCTAAACTGGCAATCTTTGGTTTTCAGTACTGTAAAGATGTGGTTCCATTACCTTCTCACTTGCTTTGCTCAAACAAAAAAAAAATCTAATGTCATTTTTATCTTTGTTCCTCTGTATGTAACATGTCCTTTTTTCCTGAATATTTTTTGAGAGTTTCTTTTCATACAGATTTTGAAGAATTATATTATGATATGCCTCAGTATAGTTGTGGGTTTTTTTCCATGTTTCTTCTGTTTGAAGTTCTTTGAGCTTCTTGGATTTGTGAATTTATAGTTTTCATTGAGTTTGGAAAATTTGGGGCCATTATCTCTTTAAATATATCTTCTTTCTCATCTCTCTTTCTCCTCCTTCTGAGACAACAATTACCTCTACATGAGGCCACGTGAAGTTGTTCCACTGCTCACCAACAACCTCTTCATTTCTTTAAGTCCTTTTTCTCCCTTTGTCTTATTGTGGATAGTTTTTATTGCTAAGTTCTCAAATTCACTATTATTTTCTTCTGCAATATCCAATCCATAGTTAATCCCACCCAGTGTATTTTTTCTTTTACCTCAGACATAGCTTTTACTCCTGAAATTTCATTCTGAATTTTTTTCATATTTTCCATGTTTCGACATAACTCTTTAAACATATGAAATAGTCATAATAACTGCTTGTTTTATGATAACTATTATAATACTGTTTTTATTAATGATTTGTTATCTATATTCATTGTGTGTCAGTTTCAACTAATTATTTTCCTTATTATGGGTCATATTTTCTTGCCTCTTTATTGCCTGTTGATCTTTGATTGAATGCCCAACATTGTGAATTTTACCTTGTTGGATGTTGGATATTTTTCATTCCTATGAATCTTCTTGTCCTTTGTTCTGGGATACAATTAAGTTACTTGGAAAAAACCTGACTTGTTCAAGTATTACTTTAATGATTTGTTATTCAGATCCAGAGGAGTATTCAGATGGGGGTAATTATTCCACAATACTGAGGCAAGAGCTTCATGAGTATTCTCTCTAATTCTCTGTGAAGTAAGAGTTTTCCAGCCCATTTTGTGGAAAAAAGCACTGTTCCTGGCCCTATGTGCATGCCAAGCACTGTTCCCTGCAATCCTTCTAGATGATCATTCCTCAGCCTTGGGTGGTTTCCTTACGTGCATGTAGTGCTCAGTGCTCCACTCATCCTGAAGGACAACCCTCTGCACGTGCCCAGGGAGCTCCTTTTATTCCGCTTTCTTTTTCAGGTACTTGTGGACTCTAACTGCCTTGGTTTCCCTGCATTCTCATAGCTAATTCCTCTGGGCCCTGCTTCAGTTTCCCCTCCTTCTGCTGTGGCGAGGAAATTACTAAGGCAGTAAACTGGAGCAAACTCAATGCTCCTTGTGTGGTTTCTATCTCTCGGGGATCCCTGTTCTTCATCATCTGATAGCCAGCATCTTGAAAATATTTTTTCATTTATTTTGTCTGACTTTGTTTTGTATGTTTCAGATGGAAGGGTGATTCCTGTCCCTATTACTCCATCTTAGCCAGAATGATTATTGTTTGAGGATGAAAAACATAAGAACTTTATAAGTCCTAGACACTAATCTAAATATTTTACATATACTAACTCATTGAATTAATACATTAACTCATGAGATAGGCATTGTTATTATCTTCCAGTGATAAACATTATTGGTTGCCTGCACAATATTATTATTACCTTCATTTATATTGATAATAGAGGTTCAGATTATTTCCCAGGACATCACTCTGTCTCTGATGTGTAAATCCACCAGAAATTACAGCTACTTTTGATGAAATGTGTACCTTTCCTCATCTCCTAAATTGATTCAATAGTACCTATTTCAGAATATTGGTAAAGAGAACTGGATTCTTTTTAAGACTATTTTTTTTTTAAAGATAGAATGCATTTCTCAGGAGGTAAAATTCAGAGAACAGAATGATTGTTAAACAAAATGTCAAAATCCATTTTAATTATATTTCCTAATTGTGTGTGGATGACACATTCAAATTCCTTTCCTACTTCCTGATGTATAGTTTCAGCTATTGCCTTGTTTTCTTTTTCATATTTTAAGAAAATTTTAACAAAATAACACTTCTTATCAGAAGACGGTACCAAGGAATCATAATATTCAAAGTGATAAGCTCCAAGGATGTACTACTTTAATAGTATAAAATCTATTCTCAGCTAATCCTACACTCAGTTAATACATAACATATAACCTATATACACTCTAAAAGAATAGAAAGTTATATATTGAACCTTGCACTATCCTGATACCTATTAAACAACAAAAGTACAGAAACAGAGACAGAAAAGTATAAAAAAGTACATCTGTTAATGGTTGAGGGCATTCTTCTTATTGTTCCTTCTAGAAAACATCCATGAAGAGGAAATAGAGGATAGATGCAGAATAGCTCAAGAGAAAAAAACAAAACAAAACTGTGAACCAGTAAAAGAATAATTTGCCATGACAATTAGACATATGGACAGAGATTCAACAAAAAACATAAGGTTGAAAATGTTAAATAATAATTTAGAAACATTGCCCACCAAGGTTTTTCTGTGATGTAAGTCCCCAGCATGAAAACATTTGTTGAAAGCTTTCGTATTAAGACTATATATGCTGTATTTAAGTAAAGCACACGGAGAAAATAATATATGATTCCTGGAACAAATTGGTAACTGCAGTTAAAATGGTGCCCCAAACTGTACTTTTAGGAATTAAATGGTAGGCAGATACAACCGTCTTGTTGCATTTGGAATTAAACTGAGAAGAATATAAAACTGTGAAGTAATATAGAAGCAAAGGTGAGAAAAACAGAAATAAAGTTTAAATAAAAGTTTAAATATTTTATTTAAATATTTTATTTAAACTTTTAAATTCTTTCTTATAAGGCTATGATATTTATAAATGTCAACTTCTAGTTCTCTAATCAAGGAAATGATATACCATGACCTCAGGTTGGATGGAAGTGATCATATTACCCCACTTCCTTGCAATTATTAAAGGTAGTTGCATTACCCAAGCCAGATATATCAATTCCTTTACAAGAATGTATAGTTTTAATGAAACTGGTGGGAAATTGCACTTTCCCTCTTTTAACACCAAAGTATAAGGATATAGATAGAACTACTAGTACATTTTTCTACACAAGTTGGTAAAAATGGATAAAGAAATGAAGTGACAAAAATGAAAAAAAAAAAAAGGAAACACAGATTAAGAAAGAGAAAAATATTGGGGCACCTTGGTGGTTCAGTCGGTTAAGCAGCCTACTCTTGATCTCAGGGTTGTGAGTTCAAGTCCCGCATTAGGCTCCACACTGGGCATGTAGCCTACTTTAAAAAAGAGAGAGAGGAAGAAAAGTATAGAGAGAAAAGTAGCTTTAGAAGTGCCTGGATGTCTCAGTCAAGTGTCCAACTCTTGGTTTCAGCTTAGGTCATGATCTCAGGGGCCTGGGATGGAGCTCTGCATCAGGCTCCAAGCTCAGCAGGGAATCTGCCTGAAGATTCGCTCTCTCTCTCCTTCTGTCTGCCCCTACCCTGTTCTCTCTCTCTAAATAAATAAATCTTAAAAAAGAAAAATGTAGTTTAAGCAGTAATGAATCTCTGGTTCCTGTTTCTGAGGTTCTTGGCATATTCTCTGGTTCTCCCAGCTTTTCATTTGATTTAGTGAGCTGCCCCAATATTTCTAAAATAAACCTGTATTTGCTTTAAGCTGCTTTGTAGAGTTGATCTTCTGTTACTTAAACTGAAAGAATTTGAGACCAAGAGAAAATATGAGCCGAGTTGAACATTTTGTGACTGAAAAGCATGAAACTTTCTAGTATTTTACATTTAGGGGTTAGAGTTTAACAGTAAATTCTGCATGGAATTGAACCATGGACCAAGTCAATTCCAAATGCTTAAATTCTAGTATTTTAGTTCACATGATTTTAGTTCACATGTTGCACTGAAATCCATATATTTACTGAAATGTAAAAAATTTGAGAAACTGGAAACTAGAAATGTGAACTAAAAACACTATTTTGAGGTGCCCTTATATTCCTAGCTTTATTAAAGATAAAATGTTTACTCCTATAACATATAAATAGAAGTATAACCTTTAAAATGAAGTGAGTTTTATACTAAATAATTATTGAAAAGTGTTGTGTTCTGAGTAGTTAAATCTGAAAATTGAACATAATGGTTAAGACAAGACCAAGGTCATGTTTCCAGTTTTATTTTTGTTCTCTATCCTTACTTTTCTTATATATAAGGGGGGATCTATAAAAATTAGATATGGTAATGTATGACTCTTGATGCATCATAATGTCCCATTGAATGCTTTTTTTCTTGTTTTTATAATAATACTTTATACAACAGTATTCCCTATTGGAATATGGTAGTTGGTAGAGAGCAAGAAGAGGTTGATGAGCTAGAGAAGATATTTTAGAACTCTGATTATAAAGGTTTTATATACTGAATTTTTTCATTGTAATTTGTTAATAAAAAAGTGTTTCACTACTAAAATTATGTTTGAGAATCTGTGGTTCTAGTCCAACTTTGCTTCATCTTTGAGACTACAACTTTCACTTAAACTATCAGTTATGACAGAGAGATTCTCTTAACCTCCCACTCAAGTGACATTCTTCCCATCAACTAAAGTGCAGTTTAGACCTCAACCTTAAGTGCCCTTCCTTGATCTTTCAACTGGCATATATAATATAGAGGAAAAAATAACTCTCAAGAGGCACCCAAGTGTGTTCAAAAAACAATGGGTCAGTGTTAGACGAGAGGGGAAATTTTGAATCCTGTATGGATTTGGGTATTGGTCACTCAGATTGTCCTCTGGCTCCGTTGGCCTCCTGCCTGGCTCCCAGGGAAAGGGGGGAAGTTTGCAAAGATTGACAAAAAGCTGAAAGAACTCTTTCATTAGAATCACTGAAAGATTTTGGAAGCCCAAGGCAATAATACTTTGCAACCTCTGTCCTAGTGGGATCAAAGGGGGTGGGGGTGAGTAGAAGAGTGTGGGGTGCTTTTCCCTATTCAAGGTTTCTATTGAGCATGAAAATGTCACAGCATCTGAGCAGTGGATCAGCTGACAACTGGAATGCAGCAGAATTGGAAATGGTATTTCACTGTGATGAGTCTTGGAGTTTTTGTTGCAGCATTGAAAATTTGGGATAAAATCAAGAGCATAGTAGGCAGTTGGAGATAAGGGGAATGTTTAAGGTGACTTTGATATCACTGAAAGACCTAGGGCAGGAGAAGAAGCAAATGGTAGATACATGAAGTAACTGTGAGGACTGCTTCTCTAACAGGGTAAGACAATCTGGGACCTATTTTGGAAAGGTGATTATCTTGTAAAGGGTCTGAGATCCACTAAAGCCCACAACAAATTGAATTATGCACTATGAGAGAAAGAATGAGATATCATGAATATTCAAAATCAAAAGATTTATTAGGAATTTGCAGAGATCTAAGCCGGAGGAATTCTGGATCCCTGGAAACTGGAAAGACCTCACTTCAAGCATCTTTACTGAAAAGCCTCCCAATATGAATAATTGTCTGCATTCTGAAGACTTTTTTATTTCTAACCCACCACCAAATAGTTTCCTCTGATATATAATGTTATAGCTGGTCAAGAGTTCAGTCTTCTGGGGCGCCTGGGTGGCACGGTGGTTAAGCGTCTGCCTTTGGCTCAGGGCGTGATCCCGGCGTTATGGGATCGAGCCCCACATCAGGCTCCTCTGCTATGAGCCTGCTTCTTCCTCTCCCACTCCCCCTGCTTGTGTTCCCTCTCTCGCTGGCTGTCTCTATCTCTGTCAAATAAATAAATAAAATCTTGAAAAAAAAAAAAGAAGAGTTCAGTTTTCTTGTCAAACAAACTAGGGTTTGAATCCTAGTTCTCTTGCATGCTTTTGACCTTGGGCTAATCGTTTCATCTCTGTGAGCTTCTACTTCTCTATCTCAATAGATGGAATAATAATTTTACCTACTTCATAAGATTTTGTGAGGATCAAATAAGGCAGAGTATATTGTAAGTGCTCTATAAATATCAATAAAGATTTTTTTTTATCATATTTATAACTAAAACCATGGTTAACATGTGTTTTACTGGATTCTTTCTTACCCTCTCTATATCATGATATTTCAATGGTTTTTTTTGCTAATGAATGTCATAATTATTCTGTCATGTTTTATAGCCTTAAGAAAGGTTGTAGTTGGCCTGAGTCATCTTTTCAAGATTCATAAGTAACTTGTTTCTGAATCAGTTGGGTCAGTTTCTTAAATTCATGTAATTATATACATTGGCAAAATCATGTCTCACCTTGATGGTCAGCAAGCCAGCCACATAACATATATTTATTAAGTACTTACTTTCTATCAAGCAAAATATCAAGTTTGAATGATATAGCTTTGAGCATAAAATACAGCATTTCATCCTCCTGGACCCCCAGAATTTTTTGGAAGAAATTTTACATGGACTAAAGCTCCCATAGGTCAGGTGGAAATATATGGAAGTACATTTAACTGTTATTTTGATCTTATAACCCTCAGCCTGGGGAAACATGGATTTCACTTTTCAGGCTGTGGGAATAGAAAATTCTGAAGAAAGAAAGCCTCGTGTTTGGAAGATCGAAGTGGGAACACAGAAGAACTTGGATATACCTTTTGCACTAAATGGAGACATAGACCAAATGAGGCACATGACTCATGACTCTAGAGAATAAGTGATGAAGTTGAGAACTGTGATGGATAAAACTACAGAATATTGTTAATACTTAAGTGTGCGTAAGTCTCTAAAATAGTGTAAATGTCTAAGGACAAGGAAAAAGCATGTGTTTTAGTATTATTTATTACAAAATTATTATTAAAATAAAAATATAGTAGCATAATTATTTTTTGGAATATACTAGAATGAAAACCAGCTTCACCCAATTGATTAGATGCATGAATTTTACACAAAAATACTAAGCTAAGTTCTGTTGGGTTCGTAATTTTAAAAAAAGATTAATAAGCATTTCTTAGCAACTTTAATAGTATTATTAGAAGGATCACTAGAATTTCTCATGGTGAAGTTAGGGGGGAAAATATATCAAGAAATCAAAGAACTTAAAAAAAAACCTCATGACATAATATACTTAAGTTTGAGGGTCTGGTTTATTTTATTCTATAGAATGTATATCTGCCATGCATAAGAAAATTTAATTTATAAAATGAAAAGCAACTAAAAGCACAAAACCAACAACGTTTCAGGATAACTTAAATGCCAAATATTTGATACTGTCTAGAGCAGTGCTTCTCAAAAATTTATATGCACATCAGTTGCCAAAAGATTTTATAAACATGCAATTTCCGAGTTAGTAGAGTTGGGATCCATTTTGCAGTACAAGCATGGTGCCAGGTGATGCTGATGTTGCTGGCCCATTGATCATAATTTTGTTTTATCGAAGTTTCAAATTCTAGATTCACATGCAGTTGTTAAGAAATAATACAAGGAGACCCCATATACTTTTAAGTCAGGTTGTCCCAATGGTAATATCTTACAACTTTGCAAAAATTATCAGCTGGGGATATTTACGTGGGTCTATTTCTGGGTTCTCTATTATCTTCCATTAATCTGCGCCTCTATCCCTTCATCAATACCACACAGTTTTGCTTACTATAGCTATGTATTAAATCTTCAAATTGGGCTGACCGATTGCTCTTACTTTTACCTTGTTTTTCAAAATAATCTTAAGCTATTTTATTTGCTTTGCCTTTCTACACACATGTTAGTATGTGGGCATCCAGTCTGTGGAAGTAGGGAGAAGAAGAAGGAAACTTGCTTTTTAAAAGCCTTGGCCAGGAAATGACTTGCATAACTTCTAGACATATTCCTTTGGCTGATACTCAATTACTTGATCACATATATCAACAAAGGAGAGTAAGAAATACATTTAAACGTGTGTCCAAGGGGAGGGGAAGCAGACACAGATTTTGATAAGAAGTATTTGGTAAGATGTCTTTGCCATAAAACAATAAAGTCACACAACTGTCTAGAAAATGTAAATTTATAAAACACTAAAGAGTTACTGTGTTAGCACATACATCAGTTTCCTGTCGCTGCTGTAACAAATTGCCACAAACGGGGTGGCTTAGAAAAACACAGATTTAGTACCTTACAGTTCTGGAGTATAGATGTGAAAGATAGATCTCACTGGGCTCAAATCAAGGAGTCAACAGAGCTTTAATTTTTTTTTTTTTTTTTTTTTGGAAGCCCTGGAGGGAATCTGTTTCCTTACTTTTCCCCTTGTAGAGGCCACCCACATTCTTTGGCTCATAGCCC
This sequence comes from Ursus maritimus, assembly GCF_017311325.1. Lineage (NCBI taxonomy): Eukaryota > Metazoa > Chordata > Mammalia > Carnivora > Ursidae > Ursus > Ursus maritimus. The sequence continues at coordinate 81,393,397 of NW_024423343.1, read as the reverse complement.
CTTTCCATCTTCAAATCCAGTAATGGCTGGTCAAGACTTTCTCATGATATTATCTCTCTGGTTCTGACTCTTCTGTCTTCCTCTTACACATTAAATGACTTGTGTGATTATATTGAGCTTATTAGGATAATAAAGAATAGTGTTCTTATTTTAATGTTAAATGATTAGCAACTTCAATTCTATCTAAAACTTCAGTCCCCCTTGCTATGTAACATACAACACAGTCACAGGTTCTGGGGATAAGGACATCGAGGGGGTCGTTATTCTAATTACTACAATAGAAGTAGTTTTGTAGACAAATATGAATGGATAGTATCATTTTATTATCTTTTAAGTTAAAAATGCAGCCTTGTGCAAAAGAAGAGTTAAGCAACTCTGCATTCAAATTTCAGCACTGTCACTTAGTAACTGTGTGAGTTTATTCGTTCAGGCTAGCTCCATAACATCTGTATGATTATTTTCTAAAGTGTAAAAATGGAAATAAGTAATACCTTCACCACTGACCTGTTGTTGGGCTTAAAAGAGACACAATATGTTTAAGATATTCTCTGAGACACTGTTCATTAAAAATACGCTAGTTCAAAAACGCCTCTTCAACAAATGGTGTTGGGAAAACTGGAGAGCTACATGGAAAAGAATGAAACTGGACCACTTTCTTATACCATACACAAAAATAAACTCAAAATGGATTAAAGACCTAAATATGAGATTTGAAACCATAACACTCCTAAAAGAAAACATAGGCAGAAATCCCTTGGATGTCAACCTTAACAACATATTTATGGATATGTCTCCCAAGGCAAGGTTAACAAAAGCAAAAATAAACTATTGAGACTACCCCCAAATAAAAAGCTTTTGTGCAGCAAAGGAAACCATCAAAAAAAGAAAAAAAAAACCCACTAATTTGAAAAGATATATGCATACTTATGTTTATTGCAGCATTATTTACTATAATCAAGATATGGACGCAAGCCAAGTGTTCCTCAATAGATGAGTGGATAAAGACAATGGGGTGTGTGTGTGTGTGTGTGTGTGTGTGTGTGTGTGTGATGGAATATTACTCAGCCATAAAAAAGAATGAGATCTTGCTATTTGTGACAACATGGATGGACCTAGAGGATATTATGCTAAATGAAATAGATGGAGAAAGATAAACACCATACTATTTCACTCATATGTAGAATCTAACAAGCAAACAAAACACAAATGAACAAATAAACAAACAAACAAAAAAGACTCTTAAATACAGAGAACAAATTGATGGTTGCCAGAAGGGAGATGGGTGGGAGGGATGGGTAAAACAGATAAAGGGGATTAAGAAATACAGACTTCCAGTCTGTAAAATAAATAAGTCACAAAAATGAAAAGTACAACGTAGGGAATATAGTTAATAATGTTGTATTAATGTATGGTAATAGATGGTGACTACACTCATCATGGTGAATATTAAGTAATGTATAGAATTGCTGAATCACTATGTTGTACACCTAAAACTAATATAACATTGTATGTCAGCTATAATTCAATAATAAAAGTAACCTGGATTATTTCAAAGCACTTATTTTATCCAGGGTTGGAATAGATCAGTACAGCCTTGGATAAAGACATTGTTTTTTCAACTTTGAGTTTCAAATCCAGCTGTTTTTGAGTATATAGTTAAATAATGATTGTAAAAGCCAGTATTTATCAGGAGAGGGGAAAGCATCTAAATTCCAAAATGACCTTTTACCTATTAAAAGCATGGGGTCCTAAATGTAGGTATTGAGAAACTCAGAAAGGAAAGTTCTGCCTAACTGGGAGGGGAGTTACAGTACAGTAAGATCCCAGGGTGAGGAGAGGGAAATGTGCCCTATGGGGAGAAAGGTTTGGAGTAGTAAAGAATCAGGTGGTAATGCAACTAGAGACCTTCAGAAATTGGCCCCAATTAAAAAAAAAAAAAAAACACGTAACAAGCAAAAAAAGGAAAATGGACCATTCTAGGAAAAGGTAGAAA